>NC_041389.1:274436463-274439813 GCF_002162155.2 Triticum dicoccoides
CTCTAGTCTTGTCCACGGCATCGCGACCTGGCATACCAGCGACGGCTGAGACCAGATCGAGAGCCGGGACCCGAGGACGTAGAGTTTCGACATCTAACCCAGCTTGGGCGTTAAAGGGGGGTGCCTGAGCATCGCGACTCAGGGCTCCTACCGGCTCTCCAGCCCTCACCCTTTGGTCTTGTCCATCGCATCGCGACGTGGCATGCCAGCACGGCTGAGACCAGCTCGAGAGCCGGGACCCGAGGACGTAGAGCACCGGCATTTGGCCAAATTTGCAGGGACACACTCCAACATAAGGCCCAAAGCTAGGTGCAACCCGCCTTGTGGCAGGGCCCCGTGAGTCCCGCGCTAGCTCACGGGTGCCCCAATACACCTCGCGAGGTCTTTCGTGCCTCGTCACCTCTCCGAAGCAGCTAACGGCTAACTGTCGATTGTCACGACGAACTCTTGTTCCTTTTGTGATGAGCCTGCAGGGTCCCTCCAAGGAGCGTCGCCAAGGAACCCCACATCGGCCAAGGCGCGGATCTAGCGCCGCACCAGGAAGCGTTTCCTGACCCTCGAGATAAGTCATTCTCCGGAAACACTGGTTATCGCAGCACCGTCCCCACACCTAATGCAATCCCGTATTAGCAACGTCTCTCTCCTTTCTCACCGAATGACGGCTGCTTGAGCGCTAAGGGGGACCTCCTGAGCATCGCGACTTAGGGGCCCTTACCGGACCTCGGGCCGCTCACCTCCTGGCCTTGACCACAGCAACGCGACCTGGCATACCAGCGACTGCTGAAGCCGCCTTGGGACTGGGACCTGTCGGCGCAGAGCATCGAGCCCTCACGAGGTCTGAAAGGAGGAAACTATGCTAAAACGGAATAACCATCTCGCACTGCTTCGTAATAAGGATCATATTAACAAACGGAGCTACAAACATCTTACAAGCCCCCGTGGGGTATATTCTTGGCCCCTCGCAGGAACAAAAGACGCGAATCCTAAGGAGTCCTAACTACCGGGGCCATCACGGCAGACATCATCATCAACAGTGGGCCACCCAGCACCGGCACCAACCCCATCCAGATCAGGGGCGGCGACGGCCTGACGAGCCCGCCCTGCTCCAGGAGCGACGCAGGCTCGGGGGCTCGTAGCTATCATCGCTTGTCTCCGGAGTCGCGAAGAGCTCGGCGGAGTCGCTGGATCCACCGGCGCCTCCACTGCCTGAGGAGCTGCCGAGGGAGCGATTGGCCGGCCTCTGTCTCGCCGCGGCAGGGTCCCGACCGCCTCTTCGGGGCAACACTCCAGCCGGCGACCCACCGCATCGAAGACCTTGAAGGACATCACCGAAGCACCGTCATACTCCAGGTGGATCGCGAGTGCGCCCCTTGTCCTGCAGACCCGGGCGACCTCGCCCCAGCCTCGAGTCATGAAGACCTCGCCCAGGGCAACGACCGCGACCTCTGCCCCAGTCGCGAGGGTGCCGCAGTCGGCGTGCTGCAGCCAAAGCCCCAGGGGTTCCCCCTACGGGATGACAGAGGCGCAAGAAAGGGGATCTGAGCAGCAATTGGAGGAAGCAAAGGAGGCAGGGGAGATGCCGCTCCTTTATCAACTCGCGCGGTTGCAGAGGCACCCACATCCAATCAACTGCCATGCGGCGCCCAAGGCCGCAGGCTGTTAGGGCCCGCGACGCTTCGCACTTGCCCTTTCGCCTCTCTGCTCGGCCAAGTTCGGGCGTGCCATGGGCCCGGGGGCTACTGTCGGTGTTCTGGGAACGGGGGTCCCCAGACTTGCCTGCCTGCGGCCTGCGGCGTGGCTCAAAGGAGGCCCAGCGCAGCCCATCTTCATCAACACAAATTCAAGACCCTCGCGAGGGGCCAAGCCTCGCGGGGTGGACGACAAGCAGCTTCCTCAGGCACGGCCTCGTTAGGCGAGCTCACGAGGAGGCGGAGAGTCCAAGGCGGGGTACCTCGCGAGGTGCCCATGACGCAAGCCGTGATGACCAGGGGCGCCAGTCGGGCGCCAGCCCCCGCAGTGTTCTCCTTTCCTCTTTGGTGCAAAGGGGGTAAGCGTAGGCGAGAGCATCAAACAAAGGCATCCATTTCGGTGCAACAAGACCAAGACCAGCCCAACGGCAGGGAAGAAGTCATTGTGGAGCCCAAGCAGGCGTCACCACCGGAGCCTTTGACAGGCGAGGACCAACTTTAGTCAGGATAAGTGTACCCGCTGTTCCCCTTCAAAATGGCCAATTGTTGGCGCCCTTCCCGCTCAATATTTGGGAAGAGGCCCAGGGCCTTTGCCTATAAATAGGACTAGCCACCCCCAGGGTAGAGGCATCCAAAATCCAAGATCCGGACCTGAGCTAGCATTTGGATCCTCACCAAGAAACCAGTAGATAGAGCGATTGAGCCCCTCCTAGCAGTCCATCGCACCAGCCAAGAACAGACCCTCGCGAGGCTGTTTCTTCCTTGTATTGTTCATCATCAGCCGAAGAGGCAATCCACCACACCACACACTGGAGTAGGGTATTACACCACAATGGTGGCCTGAACCAGTATAAATCTTGTGTCTCTTGTGTTGTTCTGTTTGGTAGTTTAGATCCTAGCGATTCGGCGAGGAACAGGCAGGCAGAGGGTTAAATCTCCGCGCGCACCCTATAGTTCGAACCTCAAGGGTCTGCCGGAACCTGAAATCCGACACTGTCAAGGACCCATTCCATTCCTCCTGCCATGTATCCCCGAAGATTTGCCATAAGACCAAAGTGTCTCATTGCATCATCAAAATCATAGTCACTACATCATCCTCATCATAGTATCCATGTTCAACATCATCATGTGGTGGATCAATTCCTAGAGAGGGTGACTCATTACATAACTGATTTTGACAATGGTCATCTTTATGAATTCTAATAGCTTCGTTAATAATATTGCTAATAATTCCAAGATCTCCTTTGGCACGCATAAGATTTGTAAGCTCAAATAGACAATCACTAAACTTAGGATCATTGGAATTCATCTTACTCAAGGCAATAGACTTATGAAGAATCTCATCTAGATTTTGCAAGGAATAATTTGGAAACCGTTCCTCACGAAATCTCCATATAGTGTAGGCACACTTAAGAGTAGGCAAGCAACCAATCAAGTTTCTAGGAAAACCTCTAGTGATAAGATTAACAGTCCTAAGATTGCGAATCATGTCAATGGACTCATCAAGAGTAGGATCCTACTAGGCCAACTAAGAGTGGAGTCCTAGTAGGACCCCCCCCCCCTTGGAGCGCCCCCCCGGTGGCCGGCCTCCTCCTCCCATCCTTTATATATGGGGGAAGGGGCACCCAAATACTACACAACTATTCTCTTATCCGTGTGCGG
>NC_041389.1:274440000-274451126 GCF_002162155.2 Triticum dicoccoides
GCGGTGCGCTCCCCCCCCCCCACGATTTACTCCTCCGTCCATAGCATCGTAGTGCTTAGGTGAAGCCCTGCACGGATCACATCACCACGCTGTCGTGCTGAAGAAACTCTACCTCGACCCTCTGCTAGATCAAGAGTTTGCGGGACGTCATCGAGCTAAACATGTGTGTTAGTGGGAAATGACACCTATGGGATCACTGGAATCCCTTCTACGGTTGCAGGGCACGGAGATCGTGAGAAGAGTGGGACTAGTAGACGACACAAAGGGCATTTACCTAGGTTCTGGCTGCAAAGATGCGTAAAACCCTACAATCATGCTTTGGTGAGTGTATTAGTGTTCTTGAGCTCTCGAACTAGCTCTAGGTGCTGCGGGGTTCGAAAGAGCCGAATCATTTCTCCGTGTGCAATGGGCCTCCTTTTATAGACGAAAGGGGATGCCACAGTGGCACACAGGAGGCGGAAAGTGCTACAACGTTGCGAGTTTATCGCTAGTATTACAGGACAAAACGCATTTAATGTGAGGCTTAGGTGTCCCTTCGCTTTATCGGGGACGGGGGCGAGGCCCATCCCGTCCGTCGCCGCTCCTCCTCGCTTCGACATGCGCCCTGGCCAGCGGTGCGTGCGGCGCCATGTAGGCAGGCAGGCAGCTGAGGTGGCGCGGTGGTGGAGCCTCCACCAAGGAGTGCATGCTGCCACGCAGGTGCCTGCCCAGGTGGTTGGGTCGGCAGCTGGATGCGAACGACGGTGCAGACCTGGCTGGCGCCGGCCTAGCAGTGGCTCTGCTGGTGCATTTGGCGAGGGTCTTGGCGGGTGGCCCGGCAAGGGTCTTGCCGGGTGGCCCGGCAAGGGTCTTGCCGTGGCGTGCTGGCCTCCCCGGCAAGGACCTTGCCGGGGGTGTTGTGGGTTTCTTCGGTGAGGATGGTTGACTTCCTATCCTGATTTGATCTTAAGCCTTCTATGTCTTCACAAAGATCTGCATGCCACCACGGAGGTGCTTCCCGAGCCTTGTCCCAACGTATTTGTCGAGCGTTGGTGGGCTCAAGGGCGGCTCACTTTGGCTGGCATAGGCGAGCTGCCCCGGCAAGGGTCTTGGCGGGGCTGCTGAGGCTGCCCCGGCAAGGGTCCTTGCCGGGGAAACCTGCCACACCTATCTGCTCTTTATGGCCTTGGTCTTTGTTGTTGCTTCGTTTTCCTTGTGGCTTCGGCTTCTCTCCGGCTTCCCTTTCATGCCATGTTATGCGTGGCCATGGTGGGAGGCTCTAACTACCCGTGCACAAGTAAAGGGGTCAAAAGCAGTGCCCCTACTTTTGTATACCAACAGGAGCCCCCGGGCCTGGGTCACACATAAGCACAGCACGTTGTTGGGCCATGCCCAGAACGGTGCATGGGCAGTTGGGGCGGATTTTTACCGCGGCCACTGTTCCGTCCGCTACGCTTCCCCACGACTCGCGTTGAACGCACAACGTGGGGGTCGTGCGCGCGCATGAGGTGGGTATGCTAGCGTCACCTTGTGGTGGACAGTAAAGAGGCGGCTTGCGTGTCTCTTTGAGACCGCAGGGCCGCCTCCCATTTACCGTCCTCGTTCAGGAACCGTCGTTCCACGCTTCCCACCGCGGCCGCCCCTCGCGCCATGTTCGCTGCATGCATAACGCAGAGTGAATGACAGGCGCACGGGACGTGGGTAGTCGCGCGCGTGCGGGTTGATTCCCACGCACCTTCAATGGAGCGGGGAGGGCGGTTGACGGCCCCGCTGGCTGTCACTTCAAGAAGCCGAATTGGCTGAGAGGGGGCCGCTGAGCCTCGCCCCCGCCCCGTTATAAAGAGGGGAGCGGGAGGAACGGTGTCCCTCAACCTTTCGCCATCTGCCTCTCCCCATTCCTGCTCCCCTTCTTCTTCTGCCATGACGAGGGGGCGTAGTGACGCATCATCAATGGCGGCGAGGGTCTCGGCCAGACAGCGCATCGCTCCTCCCCAAGAGCTCGTAGCGGCGGAGCCGGTCGCTAGAGGAGGGGGGAGGGGCGAGGTCAAGGCCATCGCGGTGCCCGAGGGAGAGGAGGACGGGGCGGCAGATCCACCTCGCCCCCTCCAGCAGCCCCTCCTCCGATGGAGGGCCACGCCGGGGACAACCCCTGCAAATTCTTCGTCAGGCTACGCCATCCGCCGCACCGTCGCCTTCGCCTTCCAACCCCATTTGCATGGGGGATGGAGCTGGACCCGCCGCAGGCGCTGCAGCTGCACATGAGGGGTTGTGGGAACAGTGGCACATGGGTTGACGTCGAGTTCCCCGCCCCTCATGTCATGTATCTTCATCGAGGGTGGAAGACCTTCGCTCGCCTCCACAGCTTGACGGATGGGCTCGCTCTCCATTTCAAACTAATGGAGGGTGGCCTCCTCTCCTTCAAGATCTTCGGGCACTTCGGGACCCGCGTGAGGTGCTGCGTGGAGAGCTCCTCCAACAATGAAGATTCCTCCTCAAGCGAGAGTGGCGAGGAAGACAACGGCAGCGACAACGAGGGCAGCGGGCGGCAGGATAACAGGTCCGACAAGGTGTCGGGCGCCGCTCCAAGCGGCACTGACGACCCCATCATCCGCGTCGCCGGCTCCTTGAAATTCTCGGGGTCGTATCCTTGAGCGATTGGCGTAGGGAGGCTGCGGAAGAGGAAGAGGACGGGCGGCAAGGCCGTCAAGTCGGAGTACGCGGGCACCGACGCCTTCGTCGCGTGTTGATGTCCTGCCGCCTCGTCTTCGAGCTCTACCTCCGGCGCCGCCATCACCATCCAGCCCTTGGACGACCACTGAGATATTCTCTTGGTGTCTTCTGCCACTCGTAGCTCGCCTACAC
Organism: Triticum dicoccoides; assembly: GCF_002162155.2. NCBI lineage: Eukaryota > Viridiplantae > Streptophyta > Magnoliopsida > Poales > Poaceae > Triticum > Triticum dicoccoides. Next base: position 274,442,842 of record NC_041389.1, read on the forward strand.
GCCCCTTTTTCCCTTCTGCTTTCTTGTTCCATTTCCTGAGGAGAAGGACAAGAAATGGATTACGGGCACCTTATATCTTTTTAGTCTTGTAAGCCTTCGGGCCTTTGTTAGCTTTAGAACTTGTAATCCCCTTGTTCATGTTTTTCATTTCGTATGAACCGTACCTGTACGGGATGTTTTTTAATGAAAAAGGGATGTTTGCTGGGATTTTCGTTCGCGGGAGAAACCCACGACAAGGGGTGAATCCTTGTTATCTTTAAGACAAACGCTTTTTCGCCCGGCAATAGGCCTTGCCGTCTCCCCACCTTGCTCGACCTTTCTCACGCTCTTGGCGGAGGCAGGGATGAGGTGGGCTTAGGCTCCTCGTTCCACTCCTTTGCTGCCGTGGCTATGACTAAATTCGGACCCATGGGGTAACCCTAGGGTGCCGAAAAGGGGGAGCACGGCATCTTAGAGATAGAACGGGGTTTCGCGTATCCCAGTCCATAACGAGATGCATGATAGAGGATAAAGGACTTATCTAGTCTGCAGCCCCCGGCGATCTTGGCTTGCCGCGGAGGGACCCTTGTTCTTGCAGCCCCCGGCAACTCTGGGTTGCCGGGGCCCAGGCGCCAGTCTGTTCCCTTTCTTTCAAAACAGCTCGGCAAGAATACTTACGTGCCCTGAAAACCAAAGAAGACAGAGAGGAACAGAGAGACGCGCACTCGACCTCTAAGCTAGGGGTTAGCCGCCGCTAAGCACTATCAACCCTAACCAAGGAAGAGACTCAACCTAGCATGCATGCTATAACTTAGGGCGCCAGCGCTTCATTTATTTATGCTCAGGGTCTGCGCCTGGCTTTGTACAAAGGGTTACATGCCTTGCCGGCAAAGCTTGTACAAAAGGGTGGCTTGCCGGGAGGCCCGGCAGCTGCGCCTTATTGGTAAAACTTGCGAAGATGCTCGATGTTCCAGCAGTTGCTCACTGGAATGGCGTCTTCGGTCTCCAGCCGGACTGCGCCGGGCCTGGTGACTCATGTTACCCGATAAGGGCCTTCCCACTTTGGCGTTAACTTGTTGGAATTCTTGGCCGACTGAACATGCCAAAGAACAAGGTCGCCTTCCTCAAAGCTCCGGGCATGAACCTTGCGGCTATGGTAGCGGCGCAGAGCTTGCTGGTAGCGCGCTGCTCTCACAGCCGCTCGGAGATGATCTTCCTCAAGGAGCATCGCGTCATCTTGGCGCAACTGCTCTTGCTCAAGCTCATCATAAGCGAGCACTCGAGGTGACTCGTATATGAGTTCCATGGGGAGAACTGCTTCTGCCCCGTAAACCTGGGCGAAGGGTGTCTGGATGGTGGCTCGATTTGGTGTCGTTCTGATCGACCAAAGAACCGCCGACAACTCATCAATCCAGCGCCTCCCGCTTTTGTGCGGTCTGTCAAAAGTCTTCGTCCTCAAGACTCACAGGACTTCAGCATTTGCTCTCTCCGCTTTGCCGTTGCTCTGTGGATGTGCCACGAAAGCAAAACAGACCCTGCTGCCGAGATCCTCAATGTACTGCATAAAGGCGCGGCTCGTGAACTGTGTGCCGTTGTCGGTGATGATCCTGTTGGGCACCCCAAAACGGCACACTAGCCCCTTGAAGAACTTGATGGCCGACTGTGCTGTCACCTTCCTCACTGCGTCCACTTCCGGCCACTTTGTGAACTTGTCAATTGCGACATACAAGTACTCAAAGCCCCCGAAAGCACGGGGGAAGGGGCCCAATATGTCGAGCCCCCAGATCGAGAAGGGCCAGGAGAGAGGGATAGTTTGAAGGGCTTGAGCTGGTTGATGAAGCTTCTTCGAATGGAACTGGCACGCTTCACACTTGGTTACTAGTGTCGTCGCATCCTGGAGGGCTGTGGGCCAGAAGAAACCTTGCCGGAAAGCCTTGCCGGCAAGGGCCCTCGACCCTTTGTGGGAGCCACATATGCCTCCATGTATCTCTGCCAACGGCTTTAGTCGTTCCTCCCGGGAGATGCACATTAATTTCACCCCATTCGGTCTTCTTCTGTACAACACATTATCAATGAATTGGTACAGAGCAGACCGGCGGGCTACTCTTTCTGCCTCTTCCTGGTCCTCAGGAAGCTCTTCTTTTTTAAGGAATCGGACCGTGTGTTGCGCCCATGCCGGAGCCTGGGGCTCGACGGCAAGGACCAAAGGCATCTCTTCTACCACGGGAGCGGCCGCCTCCACGGCCATGACCTGAGGTCCTACCGGAGTTGGTTGCCCTGCGGCAGGATCGGCATCCATGGCAACATCTTCGCCGGCGGCTCCGGGGAGCTCGGCGGGGAAGTACTTGCCGGGGCCTAGATTCCTCCGCTTGTTCTGCCCAGTCGATGGCTCAATGGATGGTTGGGTTAACTGAAGCACGAAGGTACCTGGTTCCACAGGTAGCTTGAGGGCAGCGTGCCTTGACAGGTAGTCGGCGATGTCATTCTCTGCCCGATGGACATGCTCCGCTTGTATACCGTCAAAGCGCTCCTCCAGTTTCCTCACCTCATCTACGTAAGCTTCCATCAACGGGCTTTGATAATCTTTGTTGATCTGCTTGATGACGAGCTGTGAGTCGCCCCTGACGATGAGCTTCTTAACTCCGAGGTCCGCCGCGATCCTGAGACCGGAAAGCAAACCCTCGTACTCGGCGGTGTTGTTGGTCGACATCTCCCGGGGAAAGTGCATCTGGATGACATACTTGAGGTGCTCTCCGGTGGGTGCGACAAGCAGCACACCAGCACCGGCGCCTTGCAGCGAAAAGGCACCATCAAAGTACATGATCCAGTTGCAGCTCGTTTCCTTGCCGGGGAGAGTGGTCTCCTGTACCTCTTCGTCGGGCGTCGAGGTCCATTCTGCAACAAACTCCGCCAAAACTCTGCTTTGAATCGTCGAGGTACTTTCAAACTTCAAACCGAAACTTGACAGCTCCAGGGCCCATTCCACGATCCTCCCCGTTGCATCTGGGTTGTGTAGTATCCATTGCAATGGGAGGCGGGTGACCACCATGATCTCATGCGCTTGGAAGTAGTGGCGCAGCTTCCTCGAGTCCATGAGGAGGCCGAAGAGCAGCTTTTGCACACCTGAGTACCTCGACCTAGCCCCCTGCAAGAGGGAGCTGACGAAGTACACTGGGTGCTGCACCATTTTCTTCTTCTGCGCCTGTTCACCCGGTTGCATGGGTACTGTCGCGCTGCCGCCAGCCCCTGCCGAGGACTCGATCTTGCCAGGATCGAGCCTTGCCGGAGAGGGTTTCGGCCTTCCATCTGTTGGCTCTGCCTCTATCGCTGCCTTTTCGTTGGCCTCTCTCTACGCCACTAGTGCAGCGCTAGCCACCTTGTTTCTTGCCGCCAGATAGAGCAGCAACGGTTCTTGTGGTTTGGGCGCCTTGCCGTCGTTGCAAACTCGACCGCTAATCAGCTGGCCACTATGGGGATGCCGGAGATGGGGTACGCCCCAGAAGCAAGCCTGAGCCCCAACGCCAACATGACCATATACTTTGAGAAGGTCATCGGCGCCCTAAAGCGGCTTCACTCCAACCGGGCGGTCTCCCTGGCCGAGGAATCTAGGATACTCCGCCGGGGGACCATGACCAGGGTGTTCACCAAGATCGCGCACTGGCACCCAGACCTCGACTTTGGAGCTGTGCTGAAGAGCTTGCCGGAGGATGCCGACATCGCGGCGCTCAATGAGCGTATCCAACCCATCCTCAGCCGCATTGACAAAATCAAGAGGGTGGAGGGCTAGCGCCGGGACTAGGCATCCCATTCTCCACCGCCGCTATAGGTTCATGACCAAGACAATGCTATCTTTAGTTAGAACCGCGGCGGCAATTTATGTATATAACTCTGTGATGCCCCTGAAACTATGCATGTTATTTTCCTGTTCGATTTTCCTTTGTATGTCCACCCCACGTCAACTGGGTAAGCTTGCCGACACGTAAACCCAGGGCGGCTCTTTGAGGACGGATCCTCATTAGCCTGCCGGGTGTGCTTGTTGCTGGCAAAGCACCTTACCGCCCTTTGCGCGGCCGCTCGATCTGTCGAGCTTGACTCGAGTCAGAACCGAAAGTGTTGCCAATGGCGAAAGGCTACCCTGCCGCTCCTGACGCGGCCGCTTGAGCTGCTGAGCAGACTCGAAACAGAACAAGGGCGTTGCCGATCGCAGGAGGGCCCCTTTGTGTACTGGCTCTTCATACAAAGGCCAAACCATCGAGGATAATAACCTTATATTTAAGGAGTGGAACTTAAAATTCAGCATGACTTAGCTCTCTCGTCACCGCCTTGGCGTCCTTCGTGCCAACGGGCGGCGCCACCTTCTTGGCTGCCTTCTCCACAGGAACTGGGGTGATGAAGAATAGCTAGGTCGACTGTTAGGCCAGATTCTCACAATTGCGCCGCCCCTGCCTGGCGCGCCAAAGATGTTGGTGGGAAACGACACCTATGGGATCACTGGAACCCTTTCTACGATTGCGGGGCGCGGAGATCGTGAGAAGAGCGGGACTAGCAGATGACACAAAGGGGATTTACCCAGGTTCGGGCCGCAAAGATGCGTAAAACCCTATGATCCTTCTTTGGTGGGTGTATGAGTGTTCTTGAGCTCTCGAACTAGCTCTAGGTGTTGCGGGGTTCGAAAGAGTCGAATCCTTTCTCTGTGTGCCATGGGCCTCCTTTTATAGACGAAAGGGGCTGCCACAGTGGCACACAGGAGGTGGAAAGTGCTACAGCGTTGCGAGTTTATCACTAGTATTACAGGACAAAATGCATTTAATGCGAGGCTTAGGTGTCCCTTCGCTTTATCGGGGACGGGGGCGAGGCCCGTCCCGCCCGTCGCCGCTCCTCCTCGCTTCGACACGCGCCCTGGCCAGCGGTGCGTGCGGTGCCATGTAGGCAGGCAGGCAGCTGAGGTGGCGCAATGGTGGAGCCTCCATGAAGGATTGCATGCTGCCACACAGGTACCTGCCCAGCTGGTTGGGTCGGCAGCTACATGCGAACGGCGGTGCAGACATGGATGGCGTGGGCTTGGCAGTGGCTCTGCTGGTGCGTTTGGCGAGGGTCTTGCCGGGTGGCCTGGCAAGGGTCTTGCCGTGGCGTGCTGGCCTCCCCGGCAAGGACCTTTCCGGGGGTCTTGTGGGTTTCTTTGGTGAGGATGGTTGACTTCCTATCCTCATTTGATCTTAAGCATTCTATGTCTTCACAAAGATCTGCATGCCACCACGGAGGTGCTTCCGAGCCTTGTCCCAATGTATTTGTCGAGCGTTGGTGGGCTCAAGGGCGGCTCACTTCGGCTGGCGTGGGCGAGCTGCCTCGGCAAGGGTCCTTACCAGGGAAACCTGCCACGCCTATCTGATCTTTGTGGCCTTGGTCTCTGTTGTTGCTTCGTTTGCCTTGTGGCTTCGGCTTCTCTCCGGCTTCCCTTTCCTGCCATGTTATGCGTGGCCGTGGCGGGAGGCTCTAACTGCCCGTGCACAAGTAAAGGGTTCAAAAGCAGTGCCCCTACTTTTGTACACCGACGGTGTGCTGAGCTCGTAGGTGCCATACGTTTGGTACTAGATTGGTTGGATCGTGAAGACGTTCGACTACATCAATCGCGTTAACCTAACGCTTCCACTTTTGGTCTACGAGTGTATGTTGACACACTCTCCTCCTCTCGTTGCTATGCATCTCCTAGATAGATCTTGCGTGATCGTAGGAATTTTTTTGAAATTGCATGCTTCGTTCCCCAACAGGAGGCCGATCGACTGACCAGGAGTCGGGATACCTTTTTAGTAGAACCAAGTTGACTGCCATCCTCTACCTGACTCGGGAAAATTCATGGGCGAAAGAGTACTCCTACCCGTCATTGGATCCCTAACCCCCCGCACATTTGGATCACGCACGTCTTTTTGTCATCCGGGTTAGCTTTCTTTACAAACTGAGATTAGCCAGTGAAAATGTGCTTGAACCAACCCCAATGCGGTTGGCACCCCAGGAAGTTTTCGCACATGGAAACAAATGCGGCAAGATACAAGATTGTGTTGGGAAGAAAGTGGTGAATCTGAGCACCGAAAAAGTTCAAAAAACCCCGAAAGAATAGATGTGGGGGTAGGGATAAACCTCGCTCAACGTGGGTGGTGAGGAGGATGCGCTCGCCCTCGCGTGGCTGAGGGTCAGAATTACCCTCCGGCAATCTCCAAGACCCATGCGCAATCAGGCCATTGGAGGCAAGATTCTCAAGGTCTTCCTGCAAGACGGTCGAGCGGATCCAGTCCCCCTGGATCTAACTAGGTGGCAGACCGGACCGCGAGGATGACCCCCTCGCCATCTTGTTGCCCTTTGCCACCGTTGTCGCCTTCTTCGCGCGCTCCAGAACCGCGGTCTTGTCCTTCACCATGGCGGCGGAGCTCAAGGTGGTTTGGAGAGGTGCGGGGAGCAGGGAGATGTGAGGCGGAGAAGAAGAGAGAAAGGGGAACAAATGGGATGCATAGTGCCTTGAATCGGCAATGGTGTGTTTTATGGACCCGCTTCCGAGTGGCTGACCTGTGGGTCCGAGCAATCTTATCACATCCCGTACAGGTGCTGGCTTGGTATGTGGCGAAAAGGCGGCACGAAGATCGAGGAGTCCCTATATACTTGCTCCGCTTACTGCGCCACGCCCCATCCCATGCGCTTCTCTAAAATTTTGAACCCATGAGATCCGAGAACCGTAGAGCAGTCAATCGCACCAAAGATATCAAATCCCAATTCATTTGAAGATTTGTAGCATAATTCACTCGGTGGTCTCCGAAGCCAGAATCGATCAAGGTAACTAATGCAGGGTTAAAGTACCAGTATGCTTTCAAGACCTTGGTGAAATGCCTCTGAAGCGTTGAATCTAGTCGGAACCAACTTCAACCCTTCCTCACTCGGACCTTAATCCATTCGGGGGCTAATGACGATCACATGTACCTAGGGTCAGGTCATAGGTCTTACCTAGACACCCTACCCAAGGACACTACCCTAGAGTCAAAGGCATACGCAATTCTACAGAAGATACCTACTGAAATCACCCTGAAGTGCAATCCACTTGACGGAAGATTCCACTCGGATATATCGATTCCACTCGACCTGATCACTACACTGGACGATATAAAAGAATCACTCGGAGCGCAGGAGGCCTACAGTCACCCCAGGATGGCAACGGTCAGGCATTCACTCTATAGTCATAAAGATCATTAATAGCAGGCGTTACCAGTAACGCCCCTGTCTTAACTCACATTGAACCCTATGTGACCGAGGGCTGGAGGGGCCTAGTGATACGTCTCCAACATATATATAATTTATGAAGTATTCATGCTATTATATTATCTGTTTTGGATGTTTAATGGGCTTTATTATGCACTTTTATATTATTTTTGGGAATAACCTATTAACCGGAGGCCCAGTCCAAATTGTTGTTTTTGCCTATTTCAGTGTTTCGCAGAAAAGGAATATCAAACAAAGTCCAAACGGAATGAAACCTTCGGGAGAGTTTTTTTGGAACAAACATGATCCAGAGGACTTGGAGTGGACATCAAGAAAGAGGCGAGGAGCCCACGAGGCAGGGAGGCGCGCCTGCCCCCCTGGCGCGCCCCCACCCTCGTGGGCCCCTTGCAGCTCCACCGACCTACTTCTTCCTCCTATATATACCCATATACCCCGAAAACATCCAGGAGCACCATAGATCGGGAGTTCCGCCGCCGCAAGCCTCTATAGCCACCAAAAACAAATCAGGACCCTGTTCCGGCACCCTTCCGGAGGGGCACTACAAAAAAAAGACACATCCCTGACATTTTGGGCCGAACGAATTTTTTTCCTTCATACTTATGACACTTCCATGACGATAATTGTGACAAAACTCCGTATCATCATAGATGTGGCAGGCTCCTACTTCTATGACAAAAAATCATGACAAAAAATGGGCTTTTCGTCCTGGGCGTGCCGGAGACGCAGTTGCATGACGTTCTTTGGGCCGTCCATGACGGAAAAAACCATGGTAGAAGCGAGGGCGAGGAAAATTTCGGGGAGTTCCCGGTTACAGTGGGTGGTCATGGGCCGAGCGATGCGTGTTTCTCTCGTACACGTACGCATGTGTGTGCGAGGCGTTGGTCTCTAACTGAACCCGAGCGAGGCATCGCCTAACTGAACCCGAGCGATTGCACTGTAGGCTACGCATTACTGAACCCGAGAGATCAAGCGGTTCCTTCGCTACTGCTGCTAACTGAAGCCGATCGATGCTACCTCTAGATGAATAGTGAGCATTGCAGGGG
>NC_041389.1:274451418-274453836 GCF_002162155.2 Triticum dicoccoides
GGGGGGGGGTTGGATGAACACTGAGCGGTGGGGGTGGATGAACAGGACCCCGTGGCGTTGCCTCTGGATCAACAGGACCCCGATCGAACGAGCCGGTTGGGTCTGGATGAAAAGGACCCCGTGGAGTGCTGGATGAACAGGATGACCCCGTGGAGGGCTGGATGAACAGTAGAAGGTGGAGTGGAGGATGAACTGTAGCCCGTGGAGGGGTGGTTCAACAGGAGCTCATGGAGAGGGGTGGTTGAATAGTAGACGGTAGAGTAGCGTGCGGTGGAGGCTAGACGAACAGGAGCCTGTGGATAAACAGTCGCAGGTGGAGGCTGGAGGAGGTCGACGATGGATGAACAGTAGCCCGTGGAGGCTGGCGGAGGTCGACGGTGGAGATGAACAGTATCCCGTGGAGTCCCGTTTTGCGGTACGCCACACCCCTCCCGATGAACAGGACCCCCGTTTCGACCGTAGCGCTCCCACACAAGTCTGTTTCGTCCGTTTTGCGGTACGCCATAACCCTCCTGATCAACAGGACCCCGTTTCGACCGTAGGAGGTCCAACACAATTCTGTTTCCTCCGTTTTGCGGTACGCCAGACCCCTCCCGATGAACAGGATCCCCTTTCGAACGTGGCCGGCCGAACACAAGGCCGTTTCCTTCGTTCTGCGGTACGCCAGGCCTCGTTTCCATCACCTGTTCCGTCCAAGCCCTCCCGAGGAACACGACGACGCATTCGATTCCGACCCAGCCGATTTGCTCCCCATGAACAAGACGACGATGTTGTTTCTCCGTTCCGACCCAGCCATGTACACGAGCCCTGGCCGTACGTACACGCGAGTAGGTGTTTGAGACCCTGCCCGTATGTATGTATGTGGCTGTATTTTCTTTGTTGCACCCTGGCTATTGTACGTACGTGTACATGCTACGTGCGCACCTCTACTACGACATGTGCGTGCCTCTACTATGACACGTGCGCGCCTCTACATCGACTAGTATGTATGTACACGTTCGCGACCAGAATGACTACGCTACGTACGCTTCGACCAGGTGGGTCCCGACTGACAGGCACTTCCTTACATGCGAAGATATAGCTGGTGGGTCCCAGCAGTCAGGGGGGCGAATCATTTTTTTTGCCCGAACGCACTTCATTGCGTGCGAAGGTGTAGCTGGTGGGTCCCAGCAGTCAGGGGGGAAGCATTTTTTTTGTGAAATACGGTGGGTCCGGTGGGTCCCAGCTGTCAGGTGGAGGAATCATTATTTTATGCATAATAAGGAGGCACTTCCTTGCTGCGGCCGTGGACCTAGCTGTCAGCCTCTCCATGTGCAGTCCATGTCCGATGGAAGTCGTTCCTTGACCACATTGACCATGCCACGCCGACAGCACCACGGTGGTGGACAACAGCGAGGCCTAGGAAGGGGACGATGCGGAGCCGAGGAAGACGCGGTAGTGGATACCCACGCGGAGAGGAGTACGAGGGTTCACTGGTTCGGCTATGGTGTGAGGCTGTCGTCACCGCAGAATAACAGGGGGTGTGGGTGAGTGGAGGGATGGCCTGGCCAGTGGTGGGAGTAGTAGGGGGCGGTGAGGCCTCCGCAGCAGCACAGCCGGCCACGGGAGGCAGGAGCAGGCGGCACAACCGGCGCTGCTTTGGGCGTCTGGAGCAAGAAGACCAAAGGTTGAAGAAGCACGATGGCCGTTGGATGGATATCGTACGGTCACTCCAGCTACAATCATTTATATTGACTAAGTTGACAAAGCCCTTGGTACGTCAACTTAGTAGGCCCACAGGTCAGCTTCCGAAACGGTGCGCCCCAGATGTCAGGGGGAGGAATCATGGGCGGGTGAAGCTAGAATATTTGAGATTGAAGAAGAAGCATGGCATCCGTTGGATGGACATCCAACGGCCACTCACTAAAAAAAAGACACATCCGTGACATTTTGGGCCGAACAAAAAAAATTCTGTCATACATATGACACTTCTATGACGATAATTGTGACAAAACCCGGTATCATCATAGATGTGGTGGGCTCCTACTTCTATGACAAAAAATCATGACAGAAAATGGGCTTTTCGTCCTGGGCGGGCCGGAGACGCAGCTGCATGACATTCTTTGGGCCGTCCATGACGGAAAAAACCGTGGTAGAAGCGAGGGCGAGGAAAATTTCGGGGAGTTCCCGGTTACGGTGGGAGGTTGGGGGCCGAGCGATGCGCGTTTCTCTCGTACACGTACGCGTGTGTGTGCGAGGAGTTGGCTCTAACTGAACCCGAGCGAGGCGTTGGGCTCTAACTGAACCCAAGCGATTGCACTGCAGGCTACGCGTTACTGAACCCGAGCGATCGATCGATGGCTATTAACTGAACCCGGTCGAGCGATTCCTTCGCTACTGCTGCTAACTGAAGCCAATCGATTGGATGAACAGTGAGCA
>NC_041389.1:274454205-274477862 GCF_002162155.2 Triticum dicoccoides
ATGAACAGTGAGCGGTGCCGTTGCCTCTGGATGAACAAGACCCCGTGGTGTGGAGGGCTGGATGAACAGTAGACGGTGGAGGGGTGCCCGTGGAGGGGTGGTAGAACGGTAGCCGGTGGAGTAGTGCACGGTGGAGGCTAGATGAACATGAGCCCGTGGAGGCTGGAGGAGGTCGAGGGTAGCCCGTGGAGGCTGGAGGAGGTCGACGGTGGAGATGAACAGTATCCCGTGGAGTCCCGTTTTTTGGTACGCCACACCCCTCCCAATGAACACGACCCCTGTTTTGACCATAGCGCTCCAACACAAGTCCGTTTCATCCGTTTTGCGGTACGCCACACCCCTCCCGATCAACAGGACCCCTGTTTCGACCGTAGGAGGTCCGTCTCGTCCATTTTGCGGTATGCCACACCCCTCCCGATCAACATGACCCCCGTTTCGACCATAGGAAGTCCGTTTCCTCCGTTTTGCGGTACGCCACACCCCTCCCGATCAACGTGGCCGGTCGAACACAAGGCCGTTTCCTCCGTTCTATGGTACGCCAGGCCTCGTTTCCATCACCTGTTCCGTCCAAGCCCTCCCGATGAACACGACCACACATTCCGTTCCGACCCAGCCTGTTGGCTCCCCATGAACACGACGACGATGTTGTTTCTCCATTCTGACCCAGCCATGTACACGAGCCCTGGCCATACGTATGCGCGAGTAGGCGTTCGAGACCCCGCCCGTATGTACACATATGTGGCTGTATTTTCTTTCTGCACACTGGCCGCTGTATGTACGTGTACATGCTACATGCGCGCCTCTACTACGACATGTACGTGCCTCTACTACGACACGTGCATGCCTCTACTACGACACGTGCGCGCCTCTACATCCACCAGTATGTGCGTACACGTTCGCGACCAGAATGACAACGCTACGTACGCTTCGACCAGGTGGGTCCCGACAGTCAGGCACTTCCTCGCGTGCGAAGAAGTAGCTGGTGGGTCCCAGCAGTCAGGGGGGCAAATCATTTTTTTTCGGACACACTTCCTTGCGTGCGAAGATGTAGCTGGTGGGTCCCAGCAATCAGGGGGGCGAATCGTTTTGTTTTTTTGCCGGGACGCACTTCCTTGCATGTGCAGGTGTAGCTGGTGGGTCCCAGCAGTCAGGGGGAACGTTTTTTTTCGCGAAATACGGTGGCCCGTCCGGTGGGTCCCTACTGTCAGGTGGAGGAATAATTATTTTGCGCGTAATAAGGAGGCACTTCCTTGCTGCGGCCGTGGACCCAGCTGTCAGCCTCTCCACGTACAGTCCACGTCCGATGGAAGCCGTTCCTTGACCACGTTGACCATGCCGCGCCGAGAGCACCAGGGCGGTGGACAACGGCGAGGCCTAGGAAGGGGACGACGCAGAGCCGGGGAAGACGCGGGAGTGGATGCCCATGCGTAGAGGAGTACGAGGGTTCACTGGTTTGCTGCGGTGTGAGGCTGCCGTTGCCATAGAATAATAGGGGGTGTGGGTGAGTAGAGGGATGGCCTGGCCAGCGGCGGGAGTAGTAGGGGCGGTGAGGCCTTCGCCGCATCGTAGCCGGCCACGGGAGGCAGGAGCAGGAGGCACGACCAGCGCTGGTTTGGGCGGCTGGAGCAAGAAGACCAGAGGTCGAAGAAGCACTACGCCGTTGGATAGACATCGTACGGTCACTGGAGCTAGAATCGTGCATATTGACTAAGTTGAAAAAGCCCTCCGTCCCCGTCAACTTAGTAGGCCCACAAGTCAGCCTGCCACTATACTGGGTCCCAGCTAGCAGGGGGAGTATTCATTTTTTTTGCGTAATAAGGTGGCACTTCCTTGCGTGCGAAGATATAGCTGGTGGGTCCAAGCTGTCAGTGGCGGTAACGTTTTTTCGTGAAATACAGAGGCCCTTTCGGTGGGTCCCAGATGTCAGGTGGAGGAATCATTATTTTGCGCATAACAAGGAGGCATTTCCTTGCATGCAGCCGTGGACCCAGCTGTCGGCCTCTCCACGTACAGTCCACTTCAGATGCATGTCGGTCGTTGACCATGTTGACTAGGCCGCGTCGAGAGCACCAGGGCGGTGGATGATGGCGAGGCCTAAGAAGGGAACGACACGGAGGCAGGGAAGACTCAGCAGTTGTTTCCCACGCGGAGGGGAGTACGACTATACGAGGGTTTACTGGTTCGTCTGCCGTCACCGCAGAATAATAGCAGGTGTGGGTGAGTACGGTGGGGCGGTGAGGCCTATGTGGTGGTAGAGCCGGCCGCAGGGAGGAGGGAGCAGGCAGTCCCGCCGACGCTTGTTTGAGAGGTTGGAGTAGGGAGAGCAGAGATTGAAGAAGAACGACGACCGTTGGATGGTCATCCAACAGTCACTGCTTGTGCATCAACCTTTTTTTAGGAAAGCCTAAAATCTGTGGAAAACATCATACAGCCCATCTGCCATTATTTCTAATAATTTACAGCCCATTTGCTAATTCTTAAGGGGGTTTTTAGCCCATATTCTTTTTGTTAGCATTACAGCCCATATTGTGGCCACGGTTAAAAAATTATACAAAATTTTGCATATTTCGGTGCGGTCTGAACTGTTTTTAATCCCAAAATTTCGAACCACATTCAAACTGATTTTGAAAATAAATTTATATCAATATAAAATCCCAGAAATTCTCTACGCATAAAAATTAATGTAATGTAAAATCTTGAAATGAAAAAAAGATATTTGAAACTAATTGCCGGTTTGATGTGTTTTAAAAATGTACAACGCATTTCTCATTACTGATAGGCCATTTTATCGGCCAGCCGAATGAAGCTCTCCTCGTCTTGAAAGATTTGCAGCCCAACAGGCCTGACAAAGCGACTTACTTGGCAAATCACAAAAAAACTGGGTTGTGGCCGTGGACCCAGCTGTCAGCCTCTCCACGTACAGTACTCTTCCGATGGAAGTCGTTCCTTGACCATGTTGAGCACGCCGCGCGGAGAGCACCACGGCGGTGGACGACGGTGAGGCCTAGGAAGGGGACGACGCGGAGCTGGGGAGGATGCGGCAGTGGATGCCCAAGCGGAGAGGAGTACGAGGGTTCACTGGTTCGGCTGCGGCGTGAGGCTGCCATCGCCGCAAAATAACAGGGGCTGTGGGTGAGTAGAGGGGTGCCCTGGGCCAGCGGTGGGAGTAGTAGGGGGCGTTGAGGCCTCCGCGGCATCACAGCCGGCCACGAGAGGCAGGAGCACACGGCACGACCGGCGCTGCTTTGGGCGGCTGGAGCAAGAAGACCAGAGGTTGAAGAAGCACTATGGCCGTTGGATGGACATCGTACGGTCACTGGAGCTAGAATCGTTCATATTGACTAAGTTGACAAAGCCCTCCGTCCTTGTCAACTTAGTAGGCCCACAAGTCCGCCACCCACTATGGTGGGTCCCAGCTAGCAGGGGGTATTCATTTTTTTGTGCGTAACAAGGAGGCACTTCATTGCATGCGAAGATATAGCTGGCGGGTCTGACCTGTCAGCGGGGGAAACATTTTTTCGTGAAATACAGAAGCCCTTCCCACGTACAGTCCACGTACAGTGCGTAATATGGGGGAACTTTCCTTGCGTGCGACCATGGACCTCGTGGGTCCCAGTCGTCAGGCTCTCCACGTACAGTCCTCTTCCGATGACTCTCGTATGTTGACCACGCCACGCCGAGCGCACCGAGGCGATGGACAACGGCGAGGCCCCAGACTGGAACCACCCGGAGATGGGGAAGACGCGGCAGTGGAGTCGCAGACGGAGAGGAGTGGGAAACTTGATTGGTTCGTGTGTGGGGTGGGCCTACACTCGGCAGAGAATAATAGGAGGTGTGGAGTGGAGGGATGGCCTGGCCGTCGGCGGGGTAGCGTTTCGCTGAGGAGCGCAAAACAACACCGCTCGACGCCGAAGGCTGGAGCAGGCGGTTCCGGCAGCGCTGGGGGAAGAAGACAAGAGATTGAAGAAGAATGTCGGCCGCTGGATGTAAATTCAACGTCTTCTTAGGTTTCGACCTACTGGCCCACATGTCAGCCTGTTCATTTGTTTTTTTACTCCATTTGGTGGGCTGGGCTGGTTGAAACAATGATGTAGCATCTATGCAGTCCGTTTAAATCCCATTTGCATTTTTCTCGAAATCCGTGGACTTGCTGGGCTGGGTTAAAATATCATGTTGGGCTAGACGGAGAAATGTTATAAAAACATAAACACATGATTGCACGTCTATTACTGCATTGGTCAGTAAAATCTTTGCAAGCTTATGTACGCAATCACTACGAGTTAACTTGCCAAGTTATATATAAACAATTATTATTATTATTTTGTAAGAACTTTCAACTTACGAAATAAAATATCATTTTAATTTGATAAGTTAATAGTACGTGGGGTATTATTATTTTTTAGGCTAGACGTGGGACAGTTGAGTTGGTTCTAGGGAAAAGTACTGGGAGAAAACTTAGTTTACATCGAAAAAGAAAGTGGGAGAAAATTCAGAGACCTGCTGGGTCCACCTGAGGAGGGGAATATGTTGGGAGGAAGGAGATTCAAAGCACGGCAGCCGAGTGAACTAGTTTTTTTAACGAACAAGTGAACTAGTTACATACATAAGCAAATAGCCACTAAAAGAAGCAATCAGGTTAATGGGTTCTTAAAAGAAATATTTCGGACAAAACAGATAATTACGACACATAGGCTAATGCATGAAACACTCAGATGATAAAGGTGCTTATAAATAGATAAAGTACAACATCTAGACCTTCCTGGCATGCTTGATCATGACGCTGCGGCTGTCCGTGTACTCGTCGGTTACGGGAAGCAGACACGCCCTCATGTCCAAGATCTGCCTGTACATGTCGTAGCATGCGTATGCGTCCTTGGCCGCGTAGGTTATGTAGGCTAGATTTTGAGGTACCTCCCACATGTTCAGGTCGTCTTCTTTCATGTTGGCATATCAGGGGTCGATGATGGTCTCAGCAAGGTCAACCACGGAGTCCTTCTCCTGCCCGTTGCTGATGATCTTGTATTGCTTCTGGATGTCGACAAGCTTGTTGCACCAGATGGCGGAATCGTCGCGTTCTTCCTTCTCTCCACCGTAGCAAAGGTGCAGTCGGTGTTGCCGATGAAACGGGCGAATGCTCCAGAACCTGGTGCACCCATAGGACTGAACGGCGAACTCAAAGGGGAACTCCTTGCTGAAGTCCATATCCAGCAGGCTCACCCCTCGGATCGCCATTGGAGTCTCTTTGAGTGAACGAGTGTGTAGGCGGCGACAGCAGTTCGTTTTTCAGCTCTTAGGGAACTGGGTTCAACAGTAAGCTGAGTGTGTACGGGCGACAACAGTTACTACCCCTCCCTCGTCCGCTGCACGCCCGGCAGAAGATGCACCCTCGGCGCAATCAAACGCCTCCATTAAGAAACCTACTCCGGCCACACGTCGGTTCATGAGCGGGTTTGTATTGGTACTGTAATAACAAGAGTTAGTGGTCACTTTACTTAAATTTAATTAGCTTTAATAGAAATTTATACTTAAAACAAGCAATGCATTGGCTCATTCTATCAGTGTCACAGGATCAACATGCACAACAATTAGAATTATTATTCTCAGGATGCACACGATCAGCACATTTGTCGCACTTTCACAAAGATAATACTACCAAGTTTGAACTATTTGTTATGGTTGTTGTCCTCTAAATCATCATCCCATGTTTCCCAGCTTGCAACATTCAGAACCAAGAAATAAGATCCAAATAATGAGTACAACAAAGATGCCTACACATATCATTGATTTCCAGCTTGCAAGATTCAGAACCAACAAATAAGATTCAAATAATAAGTACAACAAAGATGCCTACACATCTCATTGATTCCCAGCTTGCAAGATTCAGAACGAACCCATTAAAGCCTTTTGATAAAGTGAATATCAGGATTAAATCCATCTTGGCTAGCCATGTCATACAATCGAAGAACTTGGCGAATGCTCTTGACCGTCACAACATCTGTAGTTGAGTATTCCTGTTTACACAGCACAAACATGGAGACAGAAGAGCATGATTTCGCTTTAATAGCGGCCTCCTTGAACTCAACCTGTAGCTCCACTAGGATGAGGTCTGCCTGGAGTTCCATGATTTAATTCATGCGCCTTTTTTGCAGTTCACATGAAATGAAGCAAAGATTGCATCAATCAGCTAGCAACAAGTACTTGCTCTCGTGAGCTGGCAGGTTCTTCTTTAGTAGTTACACTAAAATTGAGGAACATTAAGGTTGGCTGTCCGGCTCATGTAAGGTGCAACTATAATTTTCTTATCCTTTTGTGCAGTTCCACTAAAATAAAGTGAAATGTTGCACGAGATTACCAGCAGAACTTGACGAAGATTTTGGAAACTCCAATCACCATTTTGTGCAGTTCCACCAAAATTGAGAGATGTTACCCACGTGACATTCTAGTTGAACTGCACAAGACACTCATTCCAAAAAAAGTGTTTTGTGCAGTTCACCAAAAGGTCACAATAGCAACAAGGTGAAATGGATATCCCTATCTACACAAAAAGATAGAAAGTAAACAGTTGCTGGTCAATAAGAATATACGAAACATATACAAAATGAAAAGAAGCATCTTAATTATGTTAATGGCAATCACGCAAGGACAGTAGAAATTTTAAACGTCAGCAATGCTTCATGTTACCAGAAGCATTACGATCAACAATGAGATTCCTCAAATATGGGATTACTTTAATGGTGCCATTGCTTGTTTACCAGACACAGTAAATCAACAGCAGCTAAAGAGTTGGTTTAAGGGCATGGGACCGTGGGGACACCAAGACACTCAACAGCGTAAAGGAGAAACTTACTTATCATACTGGGGAAAACAGCAGGGGTGCCATTTGTAACATAGTTTAATTGCATCTTATCACTCGAGGCATTAGATTAACAATAACACTGGTTAGACATGTCCCTAAGGTAACAGTGTGATCGCTTCATTTTACATGCGCCCATACATTAACAACAGGAAAAGGTTGGTATAAGGACATGCGACAGTGGACGCATCAGCATAATGTACCTACAAGGAGGCATAAAGTGGTGATGCCGAATTTGTTCCTGCTATGTGAGGGCAGCAAACCTAATCCTGGAGACCTTTTACTATGTGAGGGCAGCAAATCTAATCCTGAAGACCTTCTACTATGCGAGGGAAGCAAATCTAATCCTGAGATCTTTTACTATGTGAGGGCAGCAAATCTAATCCTGAGACCTTTTACTATGTGAGGGCAGCAAATCTAATCCTGGAGACCTTTTACTATGTGATGGCAGCAAATCTAATCCTGGACATACTCTGTTGACTTGTCCACCAACCGCCACTTTCTATCCTTTTTTCAACCAATAATAGATCTGTTCCTTATCCAGTTTGTACTGCGTTTTCCCATTATTTCCCTTTTCAACCAAGAGACCGGTTGGGTATCCGGTCTCTACTACTTTCACCATATTATTTCCTCTTTGAATCAAGTCCTAGATTCATGCTACAATGTTCCCCCCTTTCTTCGTTGTTTGAACAAAGCCCTAGATTCGAATGCATGAAGTAGCTTTACCTCTAATAATACTAAAATTTAGGTGGCTTTGGAAGAGCTGATGGGAGTAGAAAAAGATGCACATGCAGACACGTGGGGAGCCGGGGCAGTAGAGCAAGGCCGCTTTCGAAGAACTTATACCTAAGGGTCGCCAGGATGTCGGTGGCGGCAGGTCGGATCTGCGGACAGTACGGCAGGGAGGAAGAAGGGTCGGAGGACCTCCCGAGCCTGCGCTGTGTCGGAGAGAACGACACGGGCAGAGGATCGGGCCCCTCCGGCAGCCGTGGGTTTCCTCCCTCGGCGGCGATGACCGCGTGAATGATGCACCTTTTAGTCCTCTACACACATCGGCCGAAGGGATCTGGCCGGATCTGTGACCAGCGGTGAGCAGAGAGAAAATGTCGCTACCGCTGTCTTGTTTATATCTGGAGAGGATGAGAGAATGAAGAGAGCAACCCTAGTAAAGCAAGCGCTCAGGCCCCTGCGTCCATATATAGTGGAGTGATTATCTTATTTCTCTCCACAACAAGCGTTTAAATTTGTGTACATGGCATTAAAGAAAAGAAACTCTCTATTTAAGGTGACTACTGTACAACTCCTACTTACTACTAGTAGTACTACAGTATTGTTCACTTGTGCTCCCCGCCCCTCCATTCATTGGCCCTGTTTGGATACTCTAACTCAGTTAGAGGTTAGAATTAGATTCTAACCTTGAACTAACCTTAAACTAACTCTAACCAAAGAGTTATTTGGATTGTAGGGTTAGATTGACAACAAAAATTCTTTATCAATCATTTGACTACTTTGGATCCTATTTGGATGGGAGGGGTAACTTTTTTACTAGTTTTTTAGTGGGCCTAGTGACCCAAATAAGCTCCTCTAGTGTGGGCTAGTTTTTTGGGGTGGGTTAGATCCAACTAACCCAAACTAACCCATCATGTTTGGATACTTTTGGGTTATTTGAGCCTCAACTAACTAAAACTAACTCTAACTTAGGGATCCAAACAGGGCCATTGAACAACCCCACGGGTGAATAAACATACAATAAGTACTTTATTTATATAGAACGAACAAGCTCGAACTATTTTCACGTAGTGAAAAGTTGAGGGCGGGGCTTTTCCCGGGCAGTACGCGCGGCAGTTTTCGGGTAGGCGGTTTGACAGAGAGGCGAGGAGGGTGAGCGAGTGGCGGATTCTCAAACATACTACTGGAAAGTTCGGGCTGTGCGATTTGACGGCGCGTTACTGCTGGAGAGACTTGTGATATGACCACTCACTATAGTCATGAATTACTGGCGCTCCGACCGGGGTGATGCCCCCCTTCCATTCCGCGCTTTAATCTGGTGCATGACACGTCGACCCGGATGCTGGCTCTCCCACATGTCGGAGTAGTAAGAAGGAGCAAAGAATGATGCGGTATATACTAGTACTATACTACTCCCTCCGTTCCTAAATATAAGTCTTTGGAGAGATTTCACTATGGACCACATACGGAGAAAAATGAGTGAATCTACACATAAAATGCATCTATATACATCCGTATGTGGTCCACAGTGAAATATCTACAAAGAATTATATTTAGGAAAGGAGGGAGTACTACTCAGGTCGGAGGAGTGCGAACCACGGCAGCCCAATGAACCAGCAGTGTGAACCACGGCAGCCGAGTGAACCAGCAGTGCGAACCACGGTAGCCCAGTGAACCAGCAGTAGAAAACAATGTGGTGATATGGCCATAAAAAATAATGTGCTACGGTCCACACAGTAGCATGTACAGTAACACTCCTCTTTGTTTGGATCCCCGAGTTAGAGCTAGTTTGGGTTGAAATAGCCTCAAATTATCGAAACAAGAGGGATTAGTTTGAGCTAGTTTGCTCTAACCCAACTAAAAAAACTAGCCCGGTGGAGAGGTTCTAATTGTGTTAGTTATCCTCGGGCCCACTAAAAGAGAACTAAAAAAATCTCCCCTGCCCGCACAAGATCGCTCCCCCTCCTCTCGCACGACTCCTCTCTGTTCCCCATAGGGCCGCCCGCCCAAGCGTCGCTTGCCCTCTCTCTCCTCCAGGCGCCCTCTTCTTCCGGCCTCCGCCGCCCTAATCCGGCCGCCCTCTCCCTCCGGACTTCAAAGGTCTCCCGCTCCCCCTTCACCAGTCGTTTTTCTCCCTCTGTCGTGCGCGGAGGTGGCGCATCTACCAGGGAGGTCGCGAGAGGGGTGAGTTTGTTTGTTCCTTCTCTGTCCCACGGCCATATCATTGATCCTGCTTGCTCTAGCGCTAATTCTGATTTGGAAAAGTAGATCCTGATCAAACTTGGTATAGATTTGTGGTGCATGCATGGAATTGTTTGATGCTGCTTGAGGAGGTAATAAATCTTTCTAAAGGCCCAAAGATTCAGTTCACCTTTCTAGGTATTTCAATTTTAGGCTTGCATTATTTCTAGAGGCCCAAAGATTCAGTTCACCTTTCTAGGTATTTCAGTTTCAGGCTTGCATTATTTCTAGAGGCCCAAAGATTCAGTTCACCTTTCTAGGTATTTCAATTTTTGGCTTGCATTATTTCTAGAGGCCCAAAGATTCAGTTCACCTTTCTAGGTATTTTAGTTTCAGGCTTGCATTATTTCTAGTGGCCCAAAGATTCAGTTCACCTTTCTAGGTATTTTAGTTACAGGCTTGCATTATTTCTAGAGGCCCAAAGATTAAGTTCCCAGTCGGCGGCAAGCGGCCCTACTACCCATGCCGGTGTCGACCTCAACTCGCAAGGGCCGGCGTCGGAGGGGTTCCCGGGGCTTGGGCTCTACAGAGCCTTCCTCTAGAGCGACGATGGCGAGCTCATCCCTCGGTGCGTGAGGGGCTCCGGGCTCCCTCCCTATCGTGAATGACTTCCGTGATGAGTTAGCTCATGCTTTGTTTCATGAAGTGTTTTTTTATTTTGTGAAGCTTGATTGACAACTTGTATGTTTAATTGGGATATCTCATTTGTATGGACAAAGTAAAAATTATCATGTTTTGCATGCTTGATTTGTATAGATTGTTCGTTTATGTCAATTGTGAGCGGGAGGAGGCCATAGAAGAGTCGGCCACACCAAATCTGGCAGGAAATAGTGTCCAAAGTAGTCAAATGATTGAGAAAGAGCATTTATTGTCAATCTAACCCTGCCATCCATACACCTCTTTGGTTTAGAGTTAGTTCAGGGTTAGAATCTAACTCTAACCTCTAACTGAGTTAGAGTTCTCCTCGTCTCGGTTCATCGCCATCATACTTTCCCCATTCCTGTGTTTTCAGTATCTTGTGAATCAAAGAGGCCCCTTTTTTTGCGGGAAAAATTAAAGAGGCCCTTAGACTGGTTTAGATCCGGTCATTTTTTATAAACGTGTTATGTCCAAAATTTAATGAACGTGCTCCGGTTTCCATGAAAATAATCCGGTTTCATGTAGTAACTCATTCATTTATTTATTCTTCTGCGGGGGTTTGCATGTAATTCGTAAGGTGTGAAATGTAAAGTACCTCGGCATATGCTCTGAGTCGTGCATGCACTACGATCCAGATGCATGCTCTATGTACCACATGTCGGCGAATGGGAGAACGTGGAAATAGCCTAGGAATACATATAGGAGGATAAATGCGTGAAAAATATGTACTGTGAAGCGTAGCCGCGGTTCAAAAAGGAGACCTAAAGTGATGACAGCTATAGGTCGCGCGCACCCAACTAGTGGTACTAGACATTCGACTAATTTTTCCCTCAAAAAAAGAGGCACGAGTGCTCAGTACTCCTATTCTATAAACACGAGTCCCATCTGACAACAGCGTTTGTGCTACAGCTAGCTCTCCTCCCTCGTTCCTCTCTTCTAATTCTAAACTCGGCCGACGCCCGGTGGGCGGGGTGGGTTTGCTCAATTATGGCCCCACCTCACAGTGAAAACGTTACGACTAGAATAAAAATGCTATATACTCCCTCCGTTCCTAAATATAAGCCTTTTTAGATACTATTTCAAATGGAATACAGCATACAGATGTATGTAGACATAGTTTAGAGTGTAGATTCACTCATTCTGCTCTGTATGTAGTAGTCACTTGCTGGAATCTTTAGAAAGACTTATATTTGGAATGGAGGGAGTACTATACTAATAAAACATTAAGGCCACGAGGCGATGCAGTGCTGGTTACAGGAGGCAAGAAGAAGAGATGCATCCATCGACGATGTCCACCTCCTCGACTCAGGGCGCCGGCCCACCGAACGGCGCCTAAGTAGCAGCGGCTTTCGTGGCCAGGTCGACGTGCTTCTGAACAATGGCGTCCAAAGATTCTAGCCGCTGGAAGAAGGCCAACACCTTTCTGTCCTCGCTTGCCTTGTAGTGGCATATGTAGACGATTTCCTCGTAGACGTGGATGTGCAGATCGACGGTTTCTTGCATGGCGAGGCGCTGCGCAGCGAGCGCGGCCTCGAGGTGCACATTCTTTGTGGCGACCTCCGGTACCTGCAGGGCCACCAGGGCTTGAAAGAGTTCGTCACCATGGAGGCCGATGAGGGTGGCAGGCAATGAGGAGCCTGGGCGCGCGGGCTGGAGCAGTACGGCAAGGTCGCCCGTGCGCTTGTTGACGGCGGTGAACTTGCGGATGGAGTTGACCATCATGTCGTCCATGCGAGAGGCAAAGCCGATGTCGGCAAGGCTATGATGCATGCGGTTTCCAGCACTGTCTAGAAACGCTGCGAGGTGTGGGGCCGCAGGCAGGCGCCTTGGATGATTTGGCACAGCCGACTGCCGCTCGCGTCCATCGCCTCCATAGGTGCTTGTGGCTTCTGGTCTCTTGGTCTTGGATTGGAGTGAGCAGTGTTGCACAGAGACTTGGGAGTAGATGGATTGGAGTGGTGGGGCGCCTTTATTATATGAGAGTCCAAACTCTGTTGCATTCACATCGTGCTAGCTCTATTCTGCTTCTCCAATTAATTCCCTCTGCATGTAATTGAGGATGCATCATTGACCGTTCAACGTCTCGGGAACCACTACCCTCTCCCTCCTTGGCATTCAAGCACCTATGGACCTCTCTACAACGAGGTGCCTATGGTGACTTCATAAAATTCAAGATGATAGTGTCGTGCGTGTGTACGTTCATAGGGGTGAGTGTATGCGCGTGTATATGAGCGCTTGCGTCTGTACTGTGTCAAAAAAATGTAAATGCGTGTCAAAAAGAGACTACTCAGTATACTCAATATTGTGCACCTCGGAGAGGAAAACGATAGAAATAGTATGTATTTATTTACGGTGCAGATTCACTCATTTTGCTCCATATTTACTCCGTCTCGGTGTAGTCTAGTCACTTGTTGAAATCTCTAGAAGGGCAAATACTCATTTCTGGTTTACATGGCTATACTAGCAAGTAGTTGTACGTACTAGTACAATAGTGGGCTCACATAGCAATTTTGTCTCATGCAAGAGCCTGGCTATATGTGTGCTCCAATGTTCGCAACTGCAATGTTCGGTTTGCGCTTGGCTCTTCGCCTCTTCGAGAAGATGAACAATGATGTTACTACTACTGCTTCTACAGTGTCGAATCCACTGCTGCATGTCCGTCCACCGTGAGCGGGACGGATAGCTTGTTGTGGAAGTACTACTAAGCAAAAGCATGTCCTTGTTTGCGAGCAACCGCGTGCATGGGCGAGGGAGAAGGCGTGTAGTAAAATCAAGCTTCTCCTCGTTGTATGAGTTGATGCGACACACCATAGCACTGGCCCCACATGCTTGCCTCTAAACTTGGCTGAAAGACCCACAGTGTACAATATGTTTGCTGCAACCTCTAACATTTACCCACCACAAATTAAAATATATGTGGCCGTATGCATCGTTCTGATGCAGAAGTCGGGGAGTCCCCCCTTTTAAAAAAAAACAAATTAAAATATATATTCCTGTCTTGACCAGATGAGCATGCAAACTACAATCACCAGGGTGACAGGTAGGGCCGGAAGACTATTTTAATTTTTTTTTTAAACTTCGAGACGGCCACATAGCATGGAGCCGACCCCAACGATTTTAAGCTTACATGCACGGTACACGCTATCCTAGACTACTCTACACATGAAACTGCCACACGAGCGTCCGGGCTGCGCTTGGCTCTTTGCCTCTTTAGGAAGTCAGACAATGATGGAGTACTACTGCGCTGGAGGAGTACTACAGTACGCTTCTGGCCATCTGAGACCGATTGAACTACTGCATGTCCACCGCGTGCGGGAGGGAGAGCGCGTAGCGAAAGCTTCTCCTAGTCTTGCCAGCCACCACGCTCATGGGTGAGGGAGGGATGCTCCTGCCTTTGCGTGTCTGACAGGTGGGCCCAACAGGTGTGTGGCCAACCTGTCATACAGCCAAAGGCAGGTGCAGTTAAGTCCACATGGAAGAGGATAATCAAACTTCTGTACGAGTTGACGCGACACATCAAAGCACTGCACTCGATATATTTCAATAATTTGCGTTTACTGATGCATTAATTACAACACATGCATGCATGTCGTGACTCTCCTTTTGATACTTTCATGTGTTGATTTAATGCACCTTGAAGTAGTATAAAATATGTGACGGTAAAGCATTGTAATGCCCCGGCCCAAGTCGAGAGATGATTGTGCACGAGGAGGGCGAGATCATGCAGACCGAAAAGGACCCGACGATGGAGCTCTCTAAGGTCTCGATGGACCTCACCGTGCTCCACTGCCCCTTATGCATCCGCCCCTTGACGCCTCCAGTGTATGAGGTTCGAATACACCTCGTCCGTTCGGCTGATTGAGCAAGGTGCAGGTTTCTTGATTGATGTGCTATTCGATTGATTTCTGCAGTGCAAGGGAGGGCACCTGGCCTGCGCGGACTGCTACGACAAGCGCCCCAGGAACCAGCGGCAGTGCCAGAAGTGCGAGCGCAGCGGTGGCTTCGACGTGCAGAACACAGCGGTGGACTCTGTCCTTTCGTCGGTGAGGGTGGAGTGCCCGCACGAAGGTTGTGGGCTCTACGTCACTTACCACAAGCTCGCCAATCAACAGAGCGTGTGTCCGCTCGCGCCCTGCAAATGCCCCGTGCCCGTCTGCGGCTACGAAGGCACGCCGCCGGCACTCTACCACCACATCAGCATCGCGCATCCCTTGCCCGTGCACAGGATCCAGTACGACAAGGTGCTCCAGCTGCAAGTGCCACTGTCGGAGCCACGGCTCTTGTTGTTCGTGGAGGAGGATGGCTGCGCTTTTTTCTTGGTTGGCGGCATGCTCGACATCGGCGCGCCTATCGCCGTGTTGGTCGTCTGCATCATAGTGGGGGCATCCCAACTTCTGCACTACGTGGCCAAGCTGTGGGCGAACGGCCCGCCGAGGGAGCCCAAAGGCACGACCGACGCCGTCAAGGTGGAAATGGAGGTGACAAGCAGCAAGGATCCCGGCGACGTCGACGTGCAGGAGCTGACCTTCTTGACAGTTCTGCCCAAGCTGTTGGCCGGGGCTAAGCTGGTGTCCCTCCACATTCAGATTGACAAGCTCACGTCCTAAATGTTTCTATAGTGCCTTCTGTTTATCTTAGTAATATGCTAATGGATTACCTTGGTCTACTTTAGCTTAAGAAATGGTGGGTTTTGGTGTTTGTTGGATATAAAGTTCCTTTGGGCAAGAAGTACTACTTGTCATCAAAATGGATAAAAGGAGATGTATGTAGACGTATTTTAGTTCTAGATACGTCCCTTTTTATCCATTTTGATGACAAGCACTCCCTCCGTTCCACAATACATGCCTTCCATGTGTCAAAATATAGATGTATCTAGACATGTTTTAGTATATAGGTACATCCATGATAGAGCCAATCGGATGGTTGAGAACACTACAATTCGTCACTACAGATGCGTGTGTGACTCCCAGATGCAGAGGCCGGGGGTCATCATCCTCCTTTTCGAGAAAAAACAGACGCATGTGTGAGAGGACGAGTGTGTGCGTGCACCTCTTCTCTTCCTGAATAACGTACTAAACTCAGAGTACAAGTTTTTGTGGGTGGCACGATGGTGCGTGCGAGAAGTCCCGAGAGATAGGTTTAATGCATCTGAAAAAAAGACTAGCCTAGAGCTCGCCACGCGGCTATTCCTGTCGAACGCCCCATTAACCGTAAGATATGTATACGACGGTGCCAGTTATTGCACGTACACAGCATTACTCCCTCCTTTCCGGTTTATAGGGCTTAATTCAAAAATCTCACCAACCAAGATGGTGAGTGGTGGAATATTTTTTGTAGTTTGCAAAAGCACCTAATTAATGCTCTTGTTTTTCTCAAAAATTATGTTTATCAATGCATTAATTGCAATGCATGCATGCATAAAGTACATGCATCGGTCAATTTTCTCTTAATACTTGCATGCAATGATTTAATGCACCTTAGAATCTGAACATGTGTTGGGGAACAACCAAATTGAGCCTTATAAAATGGAAAAACTAAAATTTTGAGATAAGCCCTATAAAACCGGAAAGGAGGGAGTAGAAAAAGAACTACTCCATCCGGGAATAGTGCCGCACTTCGAAACTAGAACCGTCAATAAATTTTGAGCTTGCGTCTCGTCATTCCAAATTACTCCATGCTATATTGAATTGCAAACCTGTTCACACTGATCACAACCTAAACGGTTTCCCACTTAGGAGCATATCAGTACCATGCTATATTGAATTGCAAACCTGTTCACACTGATCACAACCTAAACGGTTTCCCACTTAGGTTTATCAATGCATTAATTGCAAACCTGTACATGCATCGGTCAATTTTCTCTTAATACTTGCATGTATTAGTACTCGGTTACCAATACTAGTATGCCAAGATGGCTGCACATTCCTCCTCAACTCCTCATCCACAAAAACAAACAAGTCATTTAGCATCCTTCCCTTGTGTCTGCCATGGCAGCGTGAGTTCTGGGTTGAGAGATTGCCACCAGGGAGAGGCGAGCATGGAAGCGGAAGCACGAGAGATGTCCCGCCTCACTGCGAGAGCAGCCGACATGTCCCGCCGCGGAGAAGTAGCAGCACAGAGGTCCCACCGCGCCGCTGAAGCAGCACGGAGGTTCTGTCGCGCCGTCGATGCAGCAGACTGGTCTGGTCGCGCCACGGAAGCAGCAGAGATGTCCCGCCATGCCACGAATGCAGCAGAGATGTCACGCCGCGCCGCGGCATCCTGGGAAAATTTCTCGCAGGCAGGAGAGTACTGTTACAGGCGCATGCATGCGATCGTCCATAGCTAGATGGATCAGATCTCCGGCTGGGTGAGGTTGCAGGACGACATGAAAGCCTCGTTTGAATAGGCTACCGGCGTCATCCGGCAACTAAGGGAGGGCAATGAGAGGCTCCGGGCCGAGCGCGACCTGCTGAGGGAGAAGATCGTCCGAAGTGCAGACCAGCAGGAGGAGACCAGTGCCTTGTTGAAGAGGACTGACGTCATCGTCAAGAAACTTATGGACGAGAATGACATGCTCCGCAACGAGCGCCAAAGGCTGGTGGAGGAATCTGTGGATGTTCTCAAGCAGCATCTTGAGGACACGAAAGAGCTCATCACCGCTCGCCGCGGAGACTAGTTCCCGCGGCTTGCAGCAACGCATCAAGAAAGTAGAGATCAGCGAGCCAGGTCCTTGTCTTCCTTCTTCTTTTGCCCTTGTGTATTTCGGGCGTAGCCGCATGTGGCTTTTTTAATTATCTTTCTAATTATGTAAGACAATTAATCGTCCTTATCTTTCTGTGGAAGATCAATGTTGCGAGGCTGGAATGAAGAAAACTCTTGCTGTGGCGACCCTGGCGTTGCTATTCTTCTAGTTGCTGCTGGGCTTCCTTTAGTTTCCTGGTTTCCTTTGATGTAATTATCGGTTTAGGATGTGGATTGTGTCGTCGGTTGTGAAATGTTGGGTTCTAGCGTGGATGTTTGGCCTTTGTTGGCCTCTTGGGATGTTGCGATTTCAATCTGGTAGCTTTTAGTCCTTCATGTTAGGCTGGAGTTGTGCTGAACTTCTTGTGAATTGTGGTGGTTTTCAGTAATGAAAATCGGAAGGGGCAAGCCCTTCTTTGATCAAAAAAATATCGTCCTTATATATTCATCAGTCTTGCTATAAGCTTATATATTCATCAGTCTTGCTATAAGTCGCAGTAGATGCTATATAGGTCCGTTGGAACTTACATCAAGATCCGTGCTTTTAGATTTTCTTTTTTCTCTCTTAAATCTCAGTCGAGTGAGACATAGCCACGCCATTAAACAGAGGCTCAGGCGCCATTAATGGAGACCTTGGGAGAGAGGTGGATGGCAGATGGAGGTCAAAGGGCTCTCCTCCCGATAAGCACGCGTAGGGGTATGATCGCACGCCTCTCGTACTCAAATAGCTACCCTGCACGACGCCTCCTAGCTAATAAAAAATGGGGACGCGTGGCGGCATGTAAATGGTACTAGTAAGTAGAACGCCCACGGTTTCAATAATACTTGTGTTTCCGATTGTAACGTGACAGCACTTGTTCCAAAATGACTTTGTTGATTGTTAATGTGTGCGCCTTCGCAAATCGGACTGCAAAATTACCACGGCATGTTGGTGCCATGTCATGGCACCAAGCCAAGTTTCATTATTTTCATGCGTGTTTTGGATTTATAGGAATTAAAAAACTAAGTTTCTCAATGTTTCCAACCCAGCCACGACGCCCAAAATTTTGAATTTCATTCCCATTTCTTGCATGGAACCTAGAAATTTACCCGAGGACACACATGTGATTTTTCAACCAACTTTGGTGCACTGGAACATGTTCTTGTATTTCAAATTTGAATTATGCACACAAAGGTGACACGTTCCCTCCCAGAACCACGAGCCTTCTTGAGAGAAGCTCCGATTTGCAAGAAGCTTATACCAAAATTGTTCCTATTCAGCCAATTTTTTTACCACGGCATGGTACTACCATGACATGACACCATGCCAAGTTTCATGATTTTAAAACCAAGTTTCTCAATGTTCTCGACTGAGCCACGATGCCCAGATGTTTGAGTTTTATTCTCATTTTTTGCATGGGACCTAGAAATTCACCCGAGGACACAAATGTGATTTTTTAACCAACTTTGGTGCACGGGAGCATGTGCTTGTAGTTAAAATTTGAATTATGCACATTAAATGACCAAAAACTCAATTAATGTGTAAATAAGGCCAAACGAAGCCGGAATAATTCCAAAATTTAACAGGGCACTCATGTAGTTCTATGTTGCCTTTGTAAATAAACTCAAGGGGGGCAGTGTATCGTTTCGCACTCAAAGGTGGCACGTTCCCTCTCAGAACCACGAGCCTTCTTGAGAGACGCTTCGGTTTGCAAGAAGCTTATACCAAAATATTTTCCTATTCGGCCAATTTTTTACCACAGCATGGTAGTACCATGACATGACATCCATGCCAAGTTTCACGATTTTCAGACGTGTTTTGGATTTACAAGAATTTTAAAACCAAGTTTCTCAATGTTCTCGGCCGAGCCACGATGCCCAGATGT
This sequence comes from Triticum dicoccoides, assembly GCF_002162155.2. NCBI lineage: Eukaryota > Viridiplantae > Streptophyta > Magnoliopsida > Poales > Poaceae > Triticum > Triticum dicoccoides. Next base: position 274,473,256 of record NC_041389.1, read on the forward strand.
TTTAATTTTATTCTCATTTCTTGCATGGGACCTAGAAATTCACTCGAGGACACAAATGTGATTTTTCAACCAACTTTGGTGCACGAGAGCATGTGCTTGTAGTTCAAATTTGACATGCACATTAAATGACCAGAAACTCAATTAATGTATAAAAACGACAAACGAACCCGGAATAATTCCAAAATTTAAGAGGGCAGTAATGTAGTTATATGTTGCCTTTGTTAAGAAACTCAAGGGGGGGAGGGGGCAGCGTATATCATTTCACACTCAAAGGTGGCATGTTTCCTCTTAGAACCACGAGCTTCCAAATCGGCCCAATTTTTTACCACAACATGTTAGTGCCATGACATGACACCATGCCAAGTTTCATGATTTCCAGGCAACTTTTGGATTTACATGAATTTAAAATCTAAGTTTCTCGATGTTCTCGGCTGAGTCATGATGCCCAGATGTTTGAATTTCATTCTCATTTCTTCCATGGGACCTAGAAATTCAACCAAGGACACACATGTGATTTTTCAACCCACTTTGGTGCACCGGAGCATGTGCATGCAATTCATATTTAGATTATGCACATTAAAAGTCCTGAAACTCAATTAATGTATAAAAAGGCCAAATGAACCCGAAATAATTCCAAAATTTAACAGGGCACTCATATAGTTCTATGTTGCCTCTGTAAATAAAATCAGGGGGGAGCCAGTGTATATCGTTTCGCACATAAAGGTGACACGTTCCCTCTTGGAACCACGAGGCTTGTTGAGAGAATCTCCGGTTTTGCAAGAAGCTTATACCAAAACTTGTCCCAATTCAGCCAAAAATTATACATATGAAAACAGGGTTTAGATTATCCCGAACATCTCGCTACCTAGACCAATAATGTACTATGATTTGAATTCAACATAAAATGGATACAAATATTAGTTGGAGAGCGTATGGTACATGTAGTTCATAGTGAAATATGATTACTGCTATATGCATGTTTTTTGTTATCAAGATAATATTTAAATTATTGTATAACTTGACAACAATCATATTCAAATAAGGAAATTGATTCAAATTTATTCCATATGGTAGACGACAATATATATGTTCACATGGTGGAGTAAAATGTTCATATATGATGGAAGATCAAAATGTACGACTACATCAATTATAAACCGCAAGGTCACCTAACGATATATTCGAATTCAACATAACATGGATTCAAAAATTGAAATTCGAGATCATGGCATCTGTAATCATATAAAAAGGGACATTACTCTTTCTTTGGTGGGAATTGATTTGTTTTTTGTTGTTGTTGAGGGAAGTGCGAATCGATTTGGTACTATGCAGGGTAATCTTGTTCTCCCGATTTTTTTTACATTTCTCTTGTATTTTTTTCAATGTCATCTATAGCAATACAGTAAAAGGGGACATGACGTTCTTGTGTCCTGTATGAATTATTATTTTTACACGTTAAGTTTGTTCTACCGAACAAGGAATCCGCACCTTATTATCCCGAAATTTTCAAGCTCGAGTATCTTTTGTCTCACCTGCTTTGAAACTCCCGCCTCTTCAACCCGCGCCGCGCCTTGTTATCCCAAAATTTGGACGCGCGTGAGAACTCCCTCCTCATCCGAAATCGCTCCCGCAGCCCAGACATGCGAAATCCCCCATCTACCCCTCAGCCGAAAATGAAGCTCCACGTCGCGGTGTCAAAACCGGTAGGGGTACGCTGGTAACTTACCCTACATTTCAGACAAGCGCGTCCCTAAGCTTGGCTCCCCCTCCCCCTTCGCCCCCCCCCCTCCATTCGTACACCGAGGTCGCCAAAACCCGCGAAACCCCATGCTCCTCCGTCAGCCTCCCGACCGTCGCCCAGCCGGAGACTCTTCCCTGACTACGTCGTCCACCGCAATAGCTCGCCGTCCCTCATCCACCGCACCGGATGAGGATCCGTTGTCGATCTCGTCGTCTCGCCGGATCAGCCGCCCCATCCTCCACCTCCAAGGAGCTGCCCCGATGTTCGCCTCGTCTATCGCGCCACCTCAATCCCCACAGTGCCATCTTCACCTGCCCCATCGTAATCGCAGCACCCTCACCAATTCCTCCGATGAAGCCGAGGCCAACTCGGCGCCACCAAGGAGGTTCTGCACTCACCGCTGCATTTTATCTTTTATTCGATCTCACGTTGCTGCCGGTGCTCGATGCCGAGCAGACATGGCGTGTCTCCATCGACGGCGCCGTCGCCGGCCACATCATCCACGACGTCTCTCCCCCATGTCCTTGCTTCCTCAGCGGCGACTTCCACAACGGCACTAGCTGCAGCTGCTCCGGCTCTCGCTCGTGCTGCGGCTCTGTTCTTGCTGTCGGTCGCGCTGCTGCACTGCTCCTGCTTTCGTTCGTGCTGCTGCTCTGCTCCTGCTCACGCTTGCGCTGCTGCTGCTGCTTCACGACCTCCGGCAGCTACAGGAGTTGCTTCTTTAGCACTCGCTCGCGGTGCTACTGCACGACTTGTGTTCTGCTAGTGCGTTCCCTGCTGGAGCATCTGCTGATTTAGATCATTGCTTCTCTGCTACTAGTGCTCGAATGCCCTAAACATCTATTTCAATGCTCTGTTACTAGTTCAATCAGTTTCGACAGTAAATTCAGTTTCGATTGTAAAGTTCATTTTCTTCAGTTAAGTTCAGAGTGAACAGTACTTACAGCATCTGTCGGAGCGGCCATGGCGCGGCTGATGCGTTTTACATCTAGCACCTTTTGGTGATGTATTTTACATCATCTATTGCAGATGATATTAGGATCCCACTTCATATTAACGTTGTCTGTCTTGTCATGCTTCAGCCTCGTCGTCGTACACCTTAGAGGAGCTGCTCCAACACCGGAACCGTCCATCACAGCGGAGCAGTACCCTCGGCGCCGTTTCCAGAGGCCTCGGATCTTCTTCCCCGCCTCCGATAGTCACACCAGCATCATCACCATCCTACACGTCCAACCCAATGATGCTGAGGTCCACAAGGCTATGCCAAAGAGGTTGTACACTCGTCGCATCACTTTGTTTCTCCATTGTTGTGTTCTTCCAATTCATGTGAGCCAAACACCCAAGTTGACTGAAATCCTATGTTTCCAAATGCTCTGTTTTGCATGTGCATTCCTATCCTATTCCTGTGTTTTTCCTGTCCCTGCGTTTATAGAATCCTCCAATTCTAAGGAGCCCTTACAGATTTACTTCATTTTCAGATAGGCGTCAAACAAAACTCTGTGTGTTATGTCCTGCTCCTGCCGTGCTGTCATTCACCCCACCTAAGGTGCACCATTGACAGAAGCATTCACTGCAGCAGAGATCCCCCCTGCAGACTTTCTTTCGCCGCCTCAGATCATCTTGCCTGTTGCCGGTAGCCACGCCAACGCATTACCATCATCGACTGAGCAGATGAACCTGAGGACTACACAGTTTCGGAAGAGAGGTCGCAGTCTTTCGTGTTTGCTTACGTTATACATCGGTTATTATTACCTGCTACTTTATCGTTCAATCCTGAGTTTTGAATTGCCCATGGGTCTCATATCGAGCCAGCAACGAATAGTATTTGTCTACTATCTGGTTCATCTGGGGTCTTCTATGTGGTTCATGTTGGGTGGGCAACAAACAATAGATGATCCATTGTCTATCTTAACTGAAGCTATAATCTACCTGCTATCATTAGTTTTGGATCCATCCACTCGTTTGCTACCATCAGTCTTGATTTTTGCATGCACCCCTTAGGCCTTACAAAATCTAACTAATTTTTTATTATGCATGTCAGATATTGTACACAATCGTACTAAACATGTAGAGAAAAAGAGAAGACCGTTGCCTGGGAATATAATGTCATGTAGACGCCGCTCCATGGTGGGCGAAGTGCCCCCCTGCTACATTTCCAGATTGTATTCCAGAGGAAGATAACTGTTCGGATGGAGATTAAGAAGGAGCCAACCACGCCTGTTTACCACCTGAGGTGTTTTCTCTAACCTGGCATGCTGATGTTGGTCATATCATGCATATGGCGCCTTGCATTGCTTACATCATACATCTTATATGTCATCAGCTTAGTTTAGATTTGCTTTGTTTGAATGCCACCTGTTTGGTTTCTATATCATACTCCCACCATTCCTAAATATTTGTCTTTTTAGAGATTTCAACAAGTGACTACATACGGAACAAAATGAGTGAATCTACACTCTAAAATATGTCTATATACATCCGTATGTGGTAGTCCATTTGAAATCTCTAAAAAGACGAATATTTAGGAATGGAGGCAGTATACGGGAAATATGCAATGCCATCTTCTTTAGCCAGGCATCATATACATGAATCATGCAATGCCATCCTGTTTAGCCAGTCATTGTATATGTGAATTGTATCGTGCCATATTTTTTTCCATAATGTATTCCATTTGTCAACAATGTTTATACATTCATCTACTCTTCCTGTGCATCAGCCATTTGAGTCGGTCATGGGAAAATCTGGAGTGAAAACAAGGTCTTCTGAGCAGTCAGTGCTACATGTTGATGCAGATTTTTGCTGGTTATAGATATCTCCTCAGAGGAGGATTCAGAGACAGATGACCAGTGGTATTCCCTCCCCCCCC
>NC_041389.1:274477985-274504274 GCF_002162155.2 Triticum dicoccoides
GGTGCATGCTCTAACTTGACTGGGTTATATTGCTCATATCATGCATATGGTATCTTGAATTGCCATGCCATCTGCTTAGATTATACATGCTTTGTGTGAGTGCCTCCTCTTTGCTTTCTATATCAGATATGTGAAATATGCAATGCCATGTTTTTCAGCCAGTTATCATATATGTGAATTATGCACCGCCATGGAGCCAGGCATCATATATGTGAATTATCTCATGGCATCTTCTTTTTTCATTACGTATTCCATTTGTCGACAATCTGTGTATATTGAACTACTCTTCATGTGTATCAACCATTTGAGCCGGTTATGGAAAAATATGGAGTGAAAACAAGGTCTTCAGAGCAGGCAATGGTACCTGTTGAAGCATATATCTTGATGGTTACAGGGAGCTCCTCAGAGGAGGATTCAGAGATAGATGACCAGTCCTATATCCTACCTGAGGTGTATGCTCTAAGTTGCAATGTTTATATTTCTCATATGATGCATATGGTGTCTTGCATTGCTTAGTTTAAACATCATATGCACAATATTGAATTATGTCTGCTTAGTTTCGAGATCATACATGCGAGTGCGAGCTGCTTAGTATATGAATCAATTATGTCAATTATATCATGCCATCATGTATACTTAGACAACATGTATGTGAATTATTTCATCCCAACCTATTTTAGAAATACATCATATAGTTTTGTCATGTCATCCTGTTTAGGTACTCATCATATGTTGAATTATGACATTATGTCATGTTAAGTTATCCATCATATATCTGAAACTGTGTCATGCTATCTTATTTAGTTAGGCATCATATATGTGAAATTGTGTCATGCTGTCCTGTTTGGTTAGACAACATATATGTGAATTACCACATCTGTCTATCATACAATGTTTGTATGTTCAATTTCTTTTCTTGTTTGTTAGCCATTTGAATTGGAGGGGTGATGGCAGTATCTAAGGGAGCAAAAACCCGTTCTTCACAAAAGACAGTGCTACCCGTCGATGCAGATAGAACCATGGTTGTACTGGCCCACAAACTAGCCCCACCACACGTAATCGACACTCTTCCAGATTGCACACTTACACCGTTGGCAGAGAACCAGCTACAACCCATCTAACCGCAACCCCAGCGGATAGTAACCCACTTCTAGTAGACAAAGCACCATGTCCACCACAGAGTACCCCCACACGAGCAGTTTGTAAAGCTACTGCAGTGCCCAAAGCACGAAGACCACCATAGCTAACCCAAACTCCACGTTTAAAGCAGAAGAGCAACTATTCTCAGGTCAGATTCCGTAGCTATGGTCCATACTCCTTTGCTGTTGCATCACTGTATTTACTCATACCAACTACTTTCGAATTTCAAGGATCCAATTGAAACTCCAATGGCGCAACAGGTATGTTTTAAACCTATTTCTTTAACTGGATTGCTGTTGTAACTTCTTGCTCTATGTTGATTTCAGTTTAAGTTGTATAAACAGTTATGTTGTCATGTGATGCACATTACAAGTGCTGCCAATGTTGTGTAGTTTCTTACACTTATATTCTGTCTATGTTGTTGTGTCTTAAAAATATATGAGTTGAACTGTGTCTCTATCTTGATTAGGGAACATAAACTAGAATGATATGGACAATACAGTGACCATAGCACATAGATATATGTTTGTTTCATGATGTTATCCTGTCCACCTTACTACTGAACCGGTTTACCAAAATGAGTTTCATATACTACAAGCTAAACTTGTGATGTGTCTGCTTGTTTCTCTTGTAGTATGCAAATAGAATATTGGAGAAGAGCACTGTCGGTGTCAAAACCGGCGGATCTCGGGTAGGGGGTCCCGAACTGTGCATCTAGGCGGATGGTAACAGGAGACAAGGGACACGATGTTTTACCCAGGTTCGGGCCCTCTTGATGGAGGTAAAACTCTACGTCCTGCTTGATTAATATTGATGATATGGGTAGTACAAGAGTGGATCTACCACGAGATCAAGGAGGCTAAACCCTAAAGCTAGCCTATGGTATGATTGTTGATGTATGTTGTGTCCTACGGACTAAAGCCCTCTGGTTTATATAGACACCGGAGAAGGCTAGGGTTACACAGAGTCGGTTAAAATGGTAGGAGATCTACATATCCATATCGCCAAGCTTGCCTTCCACGCCAAGGAAAGTCCCATCCGGACACGGGACGGAGTCTTCAATCTTGTATCTTCGTAGTCTTGGAGTCCGGCGGACGATGATAGTCCGGCTGTCCGGACACCCCCTAGTCCAGGACTCCCTCAGTAGCCCCCGAACCAGGCTTCAATGACGATAAGTCCAGCGCGTATATAGTCTTCGGCGTTGCAAGGCAGGTTCTCCCTTCAAGTTCCATGTACCTGCCGAACAGTGTCCGGCTTCATCATAAATACTGTGCTTCTTCGCTTCTACGCCCAATAATGGTCTTCTTCCACGCGTCACACGAATGCGAAAGGCCAGGGTGTTTTTTATATTTCACCCCCTAGTCGTGCGAGTCATCCGCCTACAAAAGAGGCAAAAATCCAGATCCAAACCTCATCATCTTCCTTCCGCGAATACTTCATCGGAGCGCCCTTGACCTAAAAATCCATTCCATCATGGACCGTCGACGCGGCTCCTCTTCTCGCGCTCCCAGCCCACCGCCAGGGGATTGGAGGAGGTGCTCTGTTCCACACAACGAGCTAGTGAAGCTCCAAGCGGGGGGATATCTCCCTCCGGCCTTCGTGGTCCCGGTTCGAACCGGGCTGGCCACCTACCAAGGTGGGAAGCAAGCGGAGGCTACCCCAAGTCCCAACAAAGGAGAGCAGGTATGCTTCGTCCCCTATCTGATAAGGGGACTCAGATTTCCAATACATCCGTTTCTCCGCGGGCTCCTGGAGTTCTACGGACTCCAGCTCCATCACCTTGCGCCCGCCTCTGTCCTGCATATCGCGGGCTACATAGCTCTTTGCGAGTTATTCCTGGGCATCGAGCCCCATTTTGCACTGTGGAAGAGGTTGTTTTGCCTCATACCCCGTTCTCACGAGGGATCCATATATCAAGTGGGTGGCGCCGAAATATGACGCATTGCCGGGACCGAATACCCATCCGGTACCCCTAAGAAGGCGTCCGAAGACTGGCCTTCGGAGTGGTTTTACATAGAAGACGCTCCGCTGCCAGACCCAGTCTGGATTGGCCTCCCGGAGTTCAGTGCTGCTCCTCTGAAGAAACGCCTCAGCTGGCGCCCGCGGAGCCCCCGTTTGGAGGAGGACAAGAGCGTCCATTACCTGATGGGCCGAATAAGATTACTGGCCCATTCCGGATTGACCATGATTGCAGTCATGGCAATATGCATCATGCGGGGAGTACAGCCACTGCAATACAGGGGCCACCACATGTGGGATTTCAACGGGGAGGACGACGCCACCCGCCACGGCCGCAAAGGACCGGATTCGACTGAGGACCTAGTGCAGATCCTGTCTGGCCTGTACAAGGGGGAAAAGGAGGGTTTCCTTCGAACGAACCCCTTGAATGGGTTTTCCATGAACAACCCTAGAAGCTGGGTAAGCGAACATTTTTAAGGGCTCAACCCATGCTTTCGAAGTTTAGGCTTCTTACATTATGTCTTCGGCGCAGGAACTACACCGGACTATGGAGGACATGGTAAGTCCCGCTCCGCAGCCCGAGGATCCAGAAAGATCCCTGGATCCGGCCTCCGAAGAGGATCCGGATATCGAGGTGGAGCTGATCGACGGGGTGTTTCACCAGCTCAGCAGGGACAATGCTTTGGTCGCCATTACGGCGGACTACCCCGGATTATATCCGGCTTCCCAAGTGATTGTGACCGAGGTTTGGACACCATTATCTCTTCCTTGCCCATTTCTGACCTTCGCGAACGATGGTGTTTTACAGGAAGCACCTTCAAGGCGGGAAGCCGAGCCCGCAGCGGCTGGCCAACAAAGGTCAGTCCGGACCAGCAGGCGGAAAGGGAGCGCGGTTCGGACTGAAACGTCGCCGCAAAGGTATAGCTCATATTTCAAACATTCAGAGCAACATTCCTAGGAAGCGTCTGAGTGCTCATGATCCTTTATAGGAGAAAAAGCGCCCGCCGGACTGCGGGCGTAGAGGTTGCCAATCCAGCCTATACCGGCCAGGCTCCAGCACCTGGTCAGGAGGGGGAGGCAAGCGCAAGGCGCGGGCCGGATACTCCTCCAACGGAGGATGCCGACCGACTGTCCGCCACCAAGTCTGAGGTGGAGAGCGCCATGAACCACAGGCGCCGCCGGACAGTATTTCGTGAAGCGTGCTTCTCCCCTGAGGCATTGGACGCCTTTAACGCAGGGGACGCGCACCTCCATGCTGCTCAAGACGGTTTTACCAGAGCCACGGAGCGGTATGTAAAAGACATACGGGTAAGGGAATTTTAATGGTTATATATACCAGTAGCCCCCGAGACTTAAAGTAGTTATGTTAACTGATTTAAGGATCATTTGAAACGCAGGCTCTTACCGAGAAGAATGCCCAGCTGTCTCAGGAGCTGCAAGAATTCAAGGCCCAGCTTGAGGCCGCACTTGCTGCCGCAGGACGAAGCGCAGAGACCCCTCCTGGTAACACATTTTTATTAATAAATATAAGCACTGTGCGGCATGCGCGCAAGTCTAATAGTGACGTTGCAGGTGCCGCCGGACAAGAACCGGACCGGCAAGAATTACTGCGCCAGCTAAAGGCCGGCGAGAGGGTGCTGAATAGGGTGCAGCAAAAAAGGAACAAGCTCCAAGATGCCAATGCCAAGCTCGGAGAGGAGCTGAAAGGCGCTCGAGCCGAGCTGTCCGGCTCCGTTAAGGAGAATCAGCGGCTTCGTTGCGGCATTTATAGTAAGTGCTTGGGCGGACTCCTTTAAAAAGAAGAGTTCGGCGAAGAAGTAAATTGACATAATATGTCTTGTAGGTATACTCACAGGTCGCCCTGCGGAGGAGATGCCCATATCAACGGGTGATCAACTTCCCGATCTGTTGCAACTGCTCGAACGAGTTCGGCAGGCAATGAGCGGCGTCGTCCAGGCTTTATGGCCAGCCCTCTCCCTACCTGAGGGCCTTGGGGAGCTTGCGGAGAAGCTTCAGGGAGTGCGGCAGCGCTTCCGTTTGTGGAAGATTTCGGCTTGCCGTCAAGGTGCCAGGGAGGCTTGGGCCATGGTGAAGACGCGTTACAAGAAGGCGGATCCCAACCACATGGCCGAAGTTGGACCGGTGGGGCCCGATGGGAAGGAGATCCCTGTGAGTTTAGTATACAGCCAGGTAGAGTTGGCTGCTAAATTTTCCCAACGGGACTGTAAGTTAGACAGCCTGCTAGACAGGATTGAGGAGGAATACAATCAGTAAATTTGACAATGTATTTTTGTAAAATGACATGTGAAATGCCTTCTAGCCGGATTGTAGATCGTTTGTCTTTGCCGACCTTTTCGCTTCAACCTCGGGACCCTATAGTTCGGAGTGTGTCCGAATACCTTTTTGGTTAAGAAACAACCGGGGTATTTATGGAGACCAGGCGTAGGGGTCATTAGTGATTTATCAGACAAGTGCCCAACTAGTTATGTTATATTACATGGTTAGTAAGAAACATCTTCCAGGGAGAATAGTTCCGTTAAGGGTTCCTTTCCCTGGGAGGCATGCCCTAAAGTGCATGTCCGGACTGCGAAAAAAGCAGAAAACATCTGGGGGCAGATAAATAAGTAGGTAAAAAATCATCTTTCAAGTCACCGACCGAATATTCCCTTAAGAACGCTAGCTTTCGGCTTCACCCAGTCTGAGGTACACATCCGGCTGACCCGGCAGTAACAATCGCAGAGGTGCTCCCTTTACCTCCTAGCCGAACAATCGGGAACGTAGGGGTAAGCACAGGAGCCAGGCAACCCAGCTTGGCCAAAACTTAAGTCATATCGATGCATATAATGGTGAGTAAAAGGTACATGTGGAAGCTTGACACATGTGCTGGGCATGAAGCCCTTATAATTGAGCTTCTGGAAAAGAAGCCCCCAGGTATAATGAGTGTGGATGACACATCAAGTGTACGCGAACAATGCGGAAGTAGGCCCGTAAGGGCTTTTTAGTGAAAAGGTTAGGGGAAGAAAGAGAAACAAAAGACAGCTGGAGTGTAAAAATTTGAACGGAGGAAGGGGACGAACTCTTAGTCCGGCGCTAGGCATAGAATCTTCGGAGGCGGGCTGCGTTCCATGGGTTCGGCTTGAGTCGGTTATCCAACGCATTTCATAGACGGTACGCTCCGCCGGTCAGGACTTGATCGATAATGAAGGGGCCCTCCCATTTGGGCTTGAGCTTGTCCTTTTTCTTGTCTAGCAGGCGTAGAACTAGTTCGCCAACGTTGTAAGTCTTGGCCCGTACTTCTCTGCTTTGATATCTTCGGGCCTGCTGCTGATAGAATGCGGAACGAGCCTTGGCGACGTCGCGTTCTTCCTCCAATGTATCCAAGTTGTCCTGCCGATCCAGCTCGGCCTCTCTTTCTTCATACATGCGCACTCGAGGTGAGTCATGAATAATGTCGCAGGGCAAGACTGCCTCTGCGCCGTATACCATAAAAAATGGTGTGAATCCGGTAGTACGGTTAGGCGTTGTCCGCAGCCCCCAGAGTACGGAGTCGAGCTCCTCAACCTAGTGCGTGTCAGATTTAGTAAGTGACCGCACTAGTCTGGGTTTAATGCCGCTCATTATTAGACCATTTGCTCGTTCCACTTGACCGTTGGTTTGAGGGTGATAGACTGAAGCGTAGTCGAGCTTGATGCCCATATTTTTGCACCATGACTTGACCTCGTCGGCCGTGAAGTTCGTGCCGTTGTCGGTGATGATGCTGTGGGGGACTTCGTAACGGTGTACCACCCCAGATATAAAGTCTATCATTGGTCCGAACTCTGCCGTTTTGACCGGTTTGGCCTCTATCCATTTGGTGAATTTATCCACCATGACCAATAGGTACCTTTGCTTATGGGTTCCCCCTTTAAGGGGTCCAACCATATCAAGCCCCCAGACCGCGAACGGCCAGGTAATGGGTATAGTTTTGAGGGCGGTGGGTGGCATATGGCTCTGATTAGCAAAGAGCTGACAACCGACGCATCTCTGGACTAAGTCCAGGGCATCTGCCCGGGCCGTCGGACAATAAAATCCTGTATGGAATGCCTTTCCTACAAGGGCCCGGGCTGCTGCGTGGTGTCCGCCTAGTCCGGCATGAATTTCAGCCAGGAGGTTTCGCCCTTCCTCTTCGGAGATACACCTTTGAAGGACTCCGGTTGTACTTTTCTTATAAAGTTCTCCCTCATGGACCTTGTAGGCTTTCGATCGTCGGACTATGCAGCGGGCCTCATTTTGGTCTTCGGGAAGTTCCTGTCTAAGCAGATAGGCTAAGAATGGTTCCGTCCACGGGGCAATTACTGCCATTATGTCGTGGGCTGAAGGTGTTATGTCATCGGCTGAATCGCCGGTTGGCGCGGTTGTTTCCGGTTTGTCATTTCCGGATTCCCCTTCCCATAGTATGGATGGCTTGAAGAGCCGTTCCAGGAAGATATTTGGAGGGACAGCGTCACGATTTGCGCCGATGCATGCCAGTACGTCGGCTGCTTGGTTATTTTCTCGGGCTACGTGATGGAATTCAAGTCCTTCAAACCGAGCCGACATTTTTAGGACAGCGTTGCGATATGCTGCCATTTTCGGATCCTTAGCGTCAAAGTCTCTGTTTATTTGGGATATTGCAACGTTTGAATCCCCGCGCACCTCTAGGCGTTGAATGCCCATGGAGATTGCCATCCGGAGACCATGTAAAAGGGCCTCGTATTCGGCTACGTTGTTGGAGTCCGTGTACATTATTTAAAGTATGTATTGGATTGTGTCCCCGGTTGGGGACGTCAAGACGACACCAGCCCCCAGTCCGGCCAACATTTTGGAGCCGTCGAAGTGCATAGTCCAATTGGAGTATGCGCCGTACTCTTTAGGGAGTTCGGCTTCTGTCCATTCGGCGACGAAGTCAGCCAAAACTTGTGACTTTATAGCTCACCGAGGTTTGTAAGTTATATCGAATGGTAGGAGCTCAATGGTCCATTTTGCAATCCTGCCCGTTGCGTCGCGGTTATTTATGATGTCATTGAGTGGTACTTCGGAGGCCACTATTATCGAACACTCTTGAAAGTAGTGTCGGAGCTTCCGGGATGCCATGAACACCGCATACGCTATCTTCTGATAGTGTGGGTAACGGGACTTGCAGGGAGTTAACACAGTGGATACATAATACACTGGTTTTTGAAGAGGGAATTTATGCCCTTCTGTCTCTCGTTCGACGACGAGTACCGCGCTTACAACTTGATGCGTTGCTGCAATGTATAACAACATTGGTTCGCCCAGATTGGGCGCAGCCAGGACCGGATTTGTTGCCAATATGGCCTTTATTTCTTCGAGTCCGGCAGTGGCAGCATCCGTCCACTCGAAGTGTTTGGTGCGCTTGAGGAGGCGATAGAGGGGCAGTGCCTTTTCTCCTAGACGGGAGATAAAGCGGCTTAAAGCTGCCACGCATCCTGTTAATTTTTGTATTTGTTTGAGGTCTTTTGGGATATCCAACTGTGACAGAGCTCGGATTTTAGCCGGGTTTGCTTCAATTCCTCTACCGGATACAATGAAGCCCAGCAGCTTTCCGGCTGGTATGCCGAAAACGCATTTTTCCGGATTCAGCTTGATGTCATATGCTCTGAGGTTGTCGAATGTGAGCCTCAAATCGTCTACTTGAGTTTCTACTGTTTACCACAATGATTCGTGCCCTGCGGTAGCATCGATAATTTGGTCGATGCGGGGGAGGGGGAAGGGATCCTTTGGGAAAGCCTTATTGAGGTCTTTAAAATCGACGCATAGGCGCCAGGATTTGTCCTTCTTTGGTACCATTACCAGGTTTGCTAGCCAATTTGGATGTTTGATATCTCTAATGAATCCGGCTTCCAATAGTTTGGCTAGCTCTTCTCCCATTGCCTGTCTTTTGGGTTCGGAAAATCGTCGAAGAGCCTGTTTGACCGGCTTGAATCCTTTTAGGATGTTTAGGCTGTGTTCTGCCAATCTGCGTGGGATTCCGGGCATGTCCGAAGGATGCCAGGCGAAAATATCCCAATTTTCCCGAAGGAATTCGTGCAGTGTGGCGTCTACCTCGGGGTTTAATTGTGCCCCAATGGAGGCCGTCTTTGTTGGGTCCGTTGGATGGACTTGGAATTTCACTATTTCATCTGCTGGTTTGAAGGAGGTGGACTTGGATCTTTTATCAAGTATCACATCGTCCCTGTTTACCGTAGAGCACAGCGTGGTGAGTTCTTCTGCTGCTAGGGCCTCGGATAGTGCCTCCAGGGCTAGTGCGGCTGTCTTGTTTTCGGCGCGGAGTGCTATGTCCGGATCACTAGCGAGAGTGATTATTCCACCGGGCCCAGGCATTTTGAGCTTCATATACCCGTAATGGGGTACGGCTTGAAACATTGTGAATGCCTCTCGTCCTAATATAGCGTGATATCCGCTGTTGAACGGGGCCACTTGGAACGTGACTTCTCGGATCTGTAATTGTCCGGCGAGCCGAACACCACATCGAGTGTCATTTTTCCGGTGCAGCGCGCTTCCCGACTAGGGATTATTCCTCTGAAGGTTGTGCTGCTTCGCTCAATACGGCTCCAATCGATTTCCATTTTTTGAAGAGTTTCCTCGTAGATGAGGTTTAGTCTGCTGCCGCCATCCATGAGGACCTTTGTAAGTCGAAAGCTGTCCACTATGGGACTAAGCACCAGTGCGGCTGGTGCTCGGGCTGTTCGGAATTTAGGTTCGTCGCTGGCGTTGAAGGTGATAGCTGTGTCGCTCCATGGATTTGCTGTTGCTACTTGGTAGACTTCGGCGAGGCTGCAGATTGTTCGTTTTCACATATTGTTTGATGCGAAGGTCTCGAAGACTGTTGATACCGTACCGGTATTGTTGGAGTGGTTTTCAAGGGCTAGAAGCTCCTCGCCACTTTTGGCCACCTGCCGTAATATCCAACATGCTCGAAGGCTATGTGTTGGGACGGCTCCCTCTGTACTATGAAGCTTACAGGGTCCATTGAGCCATCCCTCCAGTACGGTTCCGTGCCCTTTATGGGGTTTTTGCTTTTTGGTTTTTGCATCTGGGGCCTGAGTGTGATGCACCCTTTTGTTGCGGACTGGGGTTGTATTCGGGGCCGGATTATCCCAAAATTGGTTTTTGGTTTTCCGGAAACTCTCCATCGCATAGTACTTTCGTACTATGGACGCCAGATCGGTGAAGCGTTGTCAGGACCCCGACTCAATGCCACATCGATCTAGCATGTAACACCTCATATCACTTTGCGGCCTCACGCACGGTATTCCCACGGGTGTCGCCTTACCTTTGCCCGGGACCGTTTGCGTCTTTTGGCACACGTATATGATAGTGTCGCTAGCATCCATATGATAAGGAGCCCGGGCTGACATGGCTAGTCGTAAACCCAAAGTGGCACAAACTTACAGGGACAGGCATCCATGACCCAACATCGAATGTGTCGGTCATCAGCGAGTGAATCCAGGCTGTAGCACTGGGCTAGCAGGACTCCGGTGAATCGGGCTGTAGCGGGCTAACAGGACTCCGGTATTCATCGCGTGACATTTCCCGAAGGGACAGACACAAGAACGAAGAAGGACACATGCCGGCTAGCCTAAGTGTTCCGGAGCAGTAGCAAGCTACCATGGCTCAGTGGAAACACTAGGAGACATTTCCCGGTAAGAGAGGCTACTAAGGATAAACAACTAGATAGTCAGATCCCACACATACCAAGCATTTCAATAACATACACACAATATGCTCGATATGTGCAAATACAACATGGCATCACAACATGACTCTACGATTCAAGTAATTTATTCAATAGGCTCCAAGGAGCGAGATATTACAAACATGGTTCTCATGACCCAACAATTAGAGCATACAAGTCAAAGCACATGCGGAAGCTTAACATGTCTGAGTACAGACAACTATAAATGAAAAAGGCTGAGAAGCCTGACTATCTACCAGATCCTGCCGAGGGCACAAGATCGTAGCTGAGGTAACAAGCTAAACGTCGAAGTCCACGTGGTACTACTAGCGAGACTGAAGTCTCTCTGCAAAAACATAAATTAAGCAACGTGAGTACAAATGTACCCAGCAAGACTTACATTAGATCTAACTACATATGCATCATTATCAACAAGGGGATGGTGGGGTTTAACTGCAGCAAGCCAGCTTTGACTCGGTGGCTAACCTGAACTACGACCGCAATGTAACTCTTAGAGGTGGCGCACACGAGTCCACATATTCACCATATCAATACACCACTATGGATCCGCTCTCGTCTCCCTACGAGAACGCCATCCATAGCACTCACGCTTATCTTGCGTATTTTAGAGTATCCACTTTCACTTGTCTATGAACTGGTATAAGCAACCCAGAAGTCCTTTTCCGCGGACACGGCTATTCGAATAGATGATGTTAACCCTGCAGGGGTGTACTTCTTCACACACGCTCTCGCCACTTACCACCATGTACACGTCGTGTATCTCGGCAACCTTCAAGCGGAAGCCTGGCGAGGGAGTCGGCCACGACCTGACTAACCACACAAGTTTCTTGTCCAGGTTTATCGCCTATTAGGGTTCCATCCACAAGGAGATCCGGCCGGGGTGTCGCTCACGGCCCCAAACGATGTGAGCAGGGTTCCCAAGCCCACCTCGACGGGTGGACCTACGCTTGGTACACCGTGCCACTGTGCCTAGTCTGTCCCAAGCCCACCTGTACCGGGTGCCACTTGGTAGACTACTAACACTACCTACAAACACCAGAAACTAGTTGCAACTCCTGGACAGAGATCAAGTTGATTAATAAGTCGAGAGAGCTTGGAGCGCCCGGCGCCCAATGTGTGGTAGTAACTGATCATGGATCACAAACACAGAACTCAGTTCCTGAGGACGGCTGCAATGAGACAACCCACCATGTACTCCTACATGGCCTCTCACCGCTACCTTTACCAAATCGTGTTCACACACTTAGCTCTCAACAGTAGGACATGTTTTACACACCTCCGATTCATTCCCAATGAATCAGACCTGACTCAACTCTAAGCAGTAGCAGGCATGACAAACAAGCATGAATGAGTAGGCACATCAGGGCTCAAACAACTCCTACTCATGCTAGTGGGTTTCATCTATTTACTGTGGCAATGACAGGTCATGCAAAGGATAAAGGGGTTCAGCTACCGCAGCAAGTAACAAATGAATCGTTGTTGTCTTAATGCAGTAAAAGAGAGCAGGAGCGAGAGAGTGGGATTTTATCGGAATGAACAAGGGGGGTTTTGCTTGCCTGGCACTTCTGAAGATAATATAGCTCTTCATCGGTGTCATCGATCACATCGCCGGTACACGTCTATCGAGAGGGGACAATTACCGACAAACAAGGAAGAACACAATCAATGCAATGCGACAATATGATGCATGAATGTGACATGGCAATATGATGTGATTTGTGCTGATGCAACTAAACCAGATTAAATGAAGTTGGTTTGAATCCAAGATTCAAATTCAAACTCCACATGTGGTTATTTAAATGCCATTAAATTGAATTGTCCTAAACAGTGGTCATAAGTTGTTCTAACATGCATGAAAATGGTACAGATGGATAGATTGGATTTTTCTGATAATTTTTCATATATAAATTATTTAATTTGGAGTTACGGTTGATTTTATATGATTTTTAGAAGTTTTGGACATTTTCTGAAAATATTAAATCATTTAATATTTATTTAAATTCCAGAAAGGAATTATTGCGTCAGCATGACGTTGGCATGACGTCAGCAGGTCAACAGGGCGGGTCCAGGTCAAACCTGACCAGTGGGGTCCACTGGTCAGTGACTAGGGCTGGTTAGTGCCACTGACGTGTGGGCCCAGTCAACGGCCACGTCAGCGCGGTCAAAACTGACGCGTGGGGCCACTGCAATTAGATTAAACTTAATCTATTTTAGTTAGCCGGTTAGTTAAGCGGTGGAGCCCGGCTGTCTGTGACACGATGTGGTGGTTAATGCCTAATTAAGCCAGCCACGTCAGCTGGCCGGAGATTAGCCGGCGACGACCACAGAGCATGGCGGGGGCACGCCGGACTTGCGCTAGGGGCATCGGATTCGCGTGCTGAGGGCACCAGGGCATAGCCCTCGCTCTTGCGCATCTAGAGAGCCAAATGGGAGGGGCTAGGGTGGATCATGCTCGCCGGAGTCGAGCTCGTGGCGGCGGCCGGAGCTACGGGTGGGTGCGGGGTTGGCGCTGCAGCTTGCAAACGAGCCGGCTATCACGCTAGTTCTGCTCTACGGAACGTTGCGAGCGCAACGGGTGCACGCACGGGACCAAAAGGTCACCGAGGCTTCACCGGCGACGAGCGCGGGCGGCGGCGGGTTTCGGTCATTGGCAAGGCGGCAACTACGGCGTGCAAACGAGAGAACGGAGAGGGGGAGAAGGAAGATGAGCTCACGGGGAGTTGGCCGGTGCAGACGACGGGGTCGGGGAAGCGTCGGAGCGAGCGGGACGGCGAAGCGGATCTCCGGCGGCCGAGGAGGGGGGAAACGTCGGGGGCGGCGCTCCGGGGCTCCTCTGGTCGCGTGAGACGACGAGGAGGACGAGGGAGGACCGGCGGAGCTCGAGGGCGTGTCGGAGAGGCTTCGGGATGGCTGCGGCCGCGCGAGCGCTGGTCGGCGGCGACGGGCTCCGTTCGGTCGCGGGAGGGAGAGGGAGCAGAGGGGGATAGGGACGGAGGGAGAGACACAGGAGAGTGAGAGAGGGTCGAGGGGGCAGCGTGGCGTCTCCAGGGAGTAGCGGAGGCAAGCAGGGAGGCAGGAGGTGGCCGAGCGCGTGCCGGCGTGCGTCGGCCACGCGCGCTGCCTACTGGCGTGAGGAAGACGACAGGGGGGAGTGGAGATGGGCTGGGCCGGCTTCTGCAGCAGGCCGCACAGGTAGGCGCCAGGTAGGTCTTCTGCTCTTTTTTTTATATATCTGTTCTGTTTTTCCTTTATTTAATCTTTTGCCACTGTTTAAAAAGCAAAACAGATTCAAAAACAGTACCAAATATCCTCTGGATATTTTTATGTTGCTGAATGGGCTGATCCAAATGCACATAAAATGTTCCAGGGTATTTGAAAGTATATTCTATACATATTATGAATATAATTCCAAATGCAACTAGAATAATGATTTAAATTCAGTGCTCAAAATATTCCTCAAAAATGTTCATTACTTTTGGTTTGGTGCAAAACCCTTGCCAAAATATAACCAACATTATTTAAGGCCATTTTGGAAACATTGAATGCATTTTCCAGGGTTCTTTGCCCCTCTTTTATTTAAGTTTTTGAGGCTTCCAAAATTCCTCAGTTCAAGATTCAAAAATTTAAACATGATGCACACATGGAAGCAAGCATAGGTCAGGCCAGAACTAGGGATGTGACAACTCACCCCCACTAAACAAGAATCTCGTCCCGAGATTCAAGACGCGAGGTAAGAAGACAAAGGGGACACAACTAATAACATGAGCTCCAAGATCCAACTATCTTCTCGAGGTGTTGACCTGTTGACTCAAAACAATCTTGACGTCTTTGCTCTGAGAACTCCAGCCAACACGACCACGAGAGGAGAAGGAGACTCTAGAAGGATCGATCTTCTCGAAGATCGAACAACTTAGGATCAACTCGCAGAATGAGGCATAGTAACACCACTCGAGCTGAGACACAAAACACACATCTAGAGGGATGGAGTGGAACAAATGACGAGGGTTCACTAGGTAGACAACAATTCCACGCTTAAAAGGGTGGTGAACGGTTGTCAACGTAGCGAGGAGTTGAGTTTCCATGATGCCACAGCGGGACATCCTAGAGGAGGGTGATTCGTAGATTGTTACCTTAAGTGGCAAAAAGAATTACCTTTGATTCAGAGATCATCGAAAATATTTTATACCAACCTAAGGCAATTCTCGAGCGACCATTTGGAGGGGTTCGGTAGAATGGCATACCCGGATTAAAATGGATGATGTGGATTACCTTGTTGAAAACAATACAGGGGGTGATTTTAGTAACTAGGGAGAAACTCAACAGTAGAGAGTAAGTCCACTGTTTAAAAAGTTATAGCATCACCGAGGAAACTGAGAGCAATTCTAGTTAGTGTCGATGATAACACCTAGCGCTTGTGCGTGCTCTCAAGAACTTGAGCATTTCCATATTCATCAGGGTTTACCAATCTACGTGTCAAGGATCCTGGCAACACAACATACTACCATGATGGATAGTGTTGGACGATGCAGATGCATAGGAAGATAACAACTTCTCAGATTTCACCTTAGCGAGGCCAAGGAAACAAAATCTGGATGATCGACCGAGAGACATTTAGCACTCCGCTTCTAATGTTCTCCTTGATGTGCTAGCGTAATCCATAAATAATTATGGTTTGATATCTAGAACATCAAGTAAAAGGTCGGACTTCGGGAACACAAAAATCCACAAGGAACGACTAGGGAGTAAATCCTGCAAAATCCTTATGGGGAGGTGGCCAACTTCCTCAATCAAGATACTATAATAATGGGTCTTCCGGCTGGGTGTGTTGGCCACGACATCCACCTTACAGGTTATCGAGGGACCAATATTATAGTTCTTGGGAAATGTTCCAACCATCATATCTGCCTGAGATTCAGATCTGGTTGGTGTCAGGATATTCCAGACTCATCGAGTCTAGGAAGAAAAATGAAAGTTTGCAACACAATTCGACGAGATAACGTTGCGAGATTCTCGGGAAATGAACTACGATAGCAAGCTCCAAAGCATGAGCTGGTTCTGCTACGCACGTGTGAACACGCTGTTCCAGGCAAACATGATCACATGGTAGTCTTATAATAAAACACTACCGAGTTCTGGTAGGGAACCATCATTGAGGATATCGAAGTTCTTTCATAAGTCCGGATTAGCTCTTATGAAGGAACTCCTTCTCCTTGAACAAATCAATTAGTGGCTTGGGGTGCTACGGAATACATATGGAGTGGAGGTTGCAAGTCTCCAGACCACAGAATACTTCGCATGTGTGCATGACTGACTTGCGATGATTCCAGAGGAAGCAAAACTAACTTTCTCAAATTCATGGCGGCAACTTTCACCAAATGCACGTGTACAAGAGGAAGTCACTCCTTTCATCAAACAAATACTTCATGAGCTAGCATGAAGAAAATGCTTTCAAAAGTTTCCAACACTAACTTATTGTCCAACAAGATCTTGGAGAAGATAAAATGATGTTGATGGGCTCAACAACAAATCATCGAGATTTCCATGAAGATGGAATTCCCTAATTATGTGAACAGGTGATAGCATTGGTCAGACCCATAAGATATAATGGTGTATGCTCGAGGAGTCAACCACGAGTAAGAAAACATTACGAACATTGTTGGTTCTGATTTGATTTTAGAATAGCCCACACTCAAATCAGAGTTTTAACAAGATAATATGTCCAACAACTGATCACAGGGACCAATCGATGAAGACATCATCTTTCTTCAACATACATACAAGATATACCTTAATATGAACTAAGTTGGACAAGCTTCCATCTTCCAACTCTCCAAGTTGTTGTTCAGCTTAGCCAACTAGCTCAGGGGTACCCAACACAGACTCTTGGAGAAGGGGTGGTTTATAAGAAACCAACTTGATCACGAGCTCGACATAGCAGTCAGGTGATGACCTGGTGATACTTTCGAGAAGATATACGGAAAATCACGAACCACCGATATGCTACTAAGCTCGAGAACAATCTTGCTTTTCAGGGCAAGACGATATGGTGAAATAAGCAAGGGATTGGATAATCCTAACTCATTGATCGAAGAGTGCACCAGAAATAAGGACTAGGTAGCACAATCTATCTTAGAATGGTGATTCAATAACCAACATGCTAAGAATGAGAATATTATCCATTTACTACCAAGCAACTAGTTGCTAGGGGTACTGATTTCACACATCATAGTTCACCCGTCGGCATTCCGGTTGCAATAACACGGAAGCCGAGAAATGAATAATGATGGCAAGAAGTATCACTGCAACAAGAATTCATAAGAGGGTGTGCAATTCCAATGATATTCCTGATATAAAGATGGTAATACCTCAAGGTAGAACAGACCAGAAGCTGGATTGCAACTTGATCTGCGGACACAACTACTTTGACCCAATCCTAAATATGGATGAGGTACTGGAGTTTGTTTCTCCTAGTTATTCCGGAATAGAATGGCTTGACGGACCACAAGAGTAATAGGCATCGATGAACGAATGCACACATACTCTTGACTATCAATTGATAGACGAGGGTCAGAATGCAACTAAAGAGAACAACTCAAAGGAACATATAATTTTCTGAGTTGTGGATGCATAGATTAGTATG
The DNA here is from genome assembly GCF_002162155.2 of Triticum dicoccoides. Taxonomy (NCBI): domain Eukaryota; kingdom Viridiplantae; phylum Streptophyta; class Magnoliopsida; order Poales; family Poaceae; genus Triticum; species Triticum dicoccoides. The sequence continues at coordinate 274,495,463 of NC_041389.1, forward strand.
TCGAGCGAGATCAACATTTCTTCTAGATAACCCATGCAGAGAGGTAGGACTGGCAGAGTCACGATTTATGAATGGAGATCTCCTCAAGAGTACTCTAATTGTGATCTTTTGATCCAATAAACATCTGCCATAAGCGGTTCATAGTATTTGGAAGAAGGAAATACCACGGACCTCGAGGACTATCGCAAAGTTACTAATATCCTAAAGGAACTAGCAAACACTATCAACATGAAGTAAGTAGAGTGAATCTCGGGTTCAGAACCCAGAAATAGAATGCCTACTAACTAAATGGCATCACGGGATGCTTTCGATAATGACGACCAGAATCATCACACTGGAAACACAGATCATGGCTAGACCACTAGATGATCCCCTAAGTACTTAGGGTCATAATTATTAACTCCAACATATATGTCAAGGCAATAAAGTACCTCAACTCACTAATTTGTGTGATTAATCTAACCAAAAGGACATCGGGAACGGAAAGAAGGGATTTGCAAATGCATCAGACTATTTAGAAACCTGGGATGACTCGGACAACATAACGGCTGTAAATGCTCAAAAAGTTTGGAGACATACTACAGAAATGGTGGCATAGCCACTCAGAAGCACAATATCAAGGTTTCGAGATCAACAGTTAACATACAGAAGTCGTAGGAACTGAACTCAAGCTTAAATCCAACAATCTATAAGTCTACGGATTAGTAACACGTGATCCTGATAGAAAGAAGAGAAAACCTAGTTCATTAACCCCGTAGGAAGGATAAGATGGCTCAGATCAGAAGGGCATAAGGTATAAGGAGTAAAAAGAGCCTTACGTTCCATCCCACAATCAATTCCCTTATATAACTAAAGAATTTCTAGACTCAACTTCGACCAGTTTGGCTTGGTAATCCTACAGGCAGTCAAGCTCTGATACCAAAGTTGTCAGGACCCCGACTCAATGCCACAGCGATCTAGCATGTAACACCTCATATCACTTTGCGGCCTCACGCACGGTATTCCCACGGGTGTCGCCTTACCTTTGCCCGGGACCGTTTGCGTCTTTTGGCACACGTATATGATAGTGTCGCTAGCATCCATATGATAAGGAGCCCGGGCTGACATGGCTAGTCGTAAACCCAAAGTGGCACAAACTTACAGGGACAGGCATCCATGACCCAACATCGAACGTGTCGGTCATCAGCGAGTGAATCCAGGCTGTAGCACTGGGCTAGCAGGACTCCGGTGAATCGGGCTGTAGCGGGCTAACAGGACTCCGGTATTCATCGCGTGACATTTCCCGAAGGGACAGACACAGGAACGAAGAAGGACACATGCCGGCTAGCCTAAGTGTTCCGGAGCAGTAGCAAGCTACCATGGCTCAGTGGAAACACTAGGAGACATTTCCCGGTAAGAGAGGCTACTAAGGATAAACAACTAGATAGTCAAATCCCACACATACCAAGCATTTCAATAACATACACACAATATGCTCGATATGTGCAAATACAACATGGCATCACAACATGACTCTACGACTCAAGTAATTTATTCAATAGGCTCCGAGGAGCGAGATATTACAAACATGGTTCTCATGACCCAACAATCAGAGCATACAAGTCAAAGCACATGCGGAAGCTTAACATGTCTGAGTACAGACAACTATAAATGAAAAAGGCTGAGAAGCCTGACTATCTACCAGATCCTGCCGAGGGCACAAGATCGTAGCTGAGGTAACAAGCTAAGCGTCGAAGTCCACGTGGTACTACTAGCGAGACTGAAGTCTCTCTGCAAAAACATAAATTAAGCAACGTGAGTACAAATGTACCCCGCAAGACTTACATCAGATCTAACTACATATGCATCATTATCAACAAGGGGATGGTGGGGTTTAACTGCAGCAAGCCAGCTTTGACTCGGTGGCTAACCTGAACTACGACCGCAATGTAACTCTTTGAGGTGGCGCACACGAGTCCACATATTCACCATATCAATACACCACTATGGATCCTCTCTCGTCTCCCTACGAGAACACCATCCATAGCACTCACGCTTATCTTGCGTATTTTAGAGTATCCACTTTCACTTGTCTATGAACTGGTATAAGCAACCCAGAAGTCCTTTTCCGCGGACACGGCTATTCGAATAGATGATGTTAACCCTGCAGGGGTGTACTTCTTCACACACGCTCTCGCCACTTACCACCATGTACACGTCGTGTATCTCGGCAACCTTCAAGCGGAAGCCTGGCGAGGGAGTTGGCCACGACCTGACTAACCACACAAGTCTCTTGTCCAGGTTTATCGCCTATTCGGGTTCCATCCGCAAGGAGATCCGGCCGGGGTGTCGCTCACGGCCCCAAACGATGTGAGCAGGGTTCCCAAGCCCACCTCGACGGGTGGACCTACGCTTGGTACACCGTGCCACTGTGCCTAGTCTGTCCCAAGCCCACCTGTACCGGGTGCCACTTGGTAGACTACTAACACTACCTACAAACACCAGAAACTAGTTGCAACTCCTGGACAGAGATCAAGTTGATTAATAAGTCGAGAGATCTTGGAGCGCCTGGAGCCCAATGTGTGGTAGTAACTGATCATGGATCACAAACACAGAACTCAGTTCCTGAGGACGGCTGCAATGAGACAACCCACCATGTACTCCTACATGGCCTCTCACCGCTACCTTTACCAAATCATGTTCACACACTTAGCTCTCAACAGTAGGACATGTTTTACACACCTCCGATTCATTCCCAATGAATCAGACCTGACTCAACTCTAAGCAGTAGCAGGCATGACAAACAAGCATGAATGAGTAGGCACATCAGGGCTCAAACAACTCCTACTCATGCTAGTGGGTTTCATCTATTTACTGTGGCAATGACAGGTCATGCAAAGGATAAAGGGGTTCAGCTACCGCAGCAAGTAACAAAATTATTGTCCTAATGCAGTAAAAGAGAGCAGGAGCGAGAGAGTGGGCTTTTATCGGAACAGATGAAGCCTGGATTTTACCGCAGCAAGTAACAAATGAAGCCTGGATTGCTGGACACGATCCAGCGAGTCCGGAACGATGCATGATTTTAAGTTCAATGCTCGATCGAAGTCTGTCCCTCCGCGGAAATCCGGCATGGAGGGTTCAGGAATCCGGACGTGACTAGTTTTCAATATAGGCGAAGAGTCGCCGCATTGCTCCTCTACCACTGCGACGTGGTGGGTGGCCTGGGGAGAGTTAATCTCTCTCATATCGGTTTTAAGCCCAATCTGATTGTAGTCTGTAGCGACTCCCAGGGCGGCGATGCGATCCAAGAGCTCGTTGACAGACGAGAACTCTATTGGATCCAGCCGCTCGGCGAATTCCGAGCTGACGCGGAGATTGCTTTTGATGACTTGGCAAGTCATTGTCGAAGCAGTGGCCGGACAGGCGGTCATAAGAAAACCGCCTAGCCGGATAGTTTGGCTGGCGGCCGAAAATACCGTCTTTGAAGACGGGTGGAGGCATCCTTCCTATCGGCGACGACACAGAGGAACTCTCAATGAAAGCACCAATGTCGGTGTCAAAACAGGCGGATCTCGGGTAGGGGGTCCCGAACTGTGCGTCTAGGCGGATGGTAACATTAGACAAGGGACACGATGTTTTACCCAGGTTCGGGCCCTCTTGATGGAGGTAAAATCCTATGTCCTGCTTGATTAATATTGATGATATGGGTAGTACAAGAGTGGATCTACCACGAGATCAAGGAGGCTAAACCCTAAAGCTAGCCTATGGTATGATTGTTGATGTATGTTGTGTCCTACGGACTAAAGCCCTCCGGTTTATATAGACACCGGAGAAGGCTAGGGTTACACAGAGTCGGTTAAAATGGTAGGAGATCTACATATCCGTATCGCCAAGCTTGCCTTCCACGCCAAGGAAAGTCCCATCCGGACATGGGACGGAGTCTTCAATCTTATATCTTCGTAGTCTTGGAGTCCGGCGGACGATGATAGTCCGGCTGTCCGGACACCCCCTAGTCCAGGACTCCCTCAAGCACACCACTATGCAATGGTAGAGAAAGTAATGCAGATAAGGTTCAAGATAGTGAGACAACCTTGTTGGTCTCCAAGAAAGGTGATAAAAACGATATTGTGGACAGTGAGAAAACCCCACAGTCCTGCGTTGATGTAGTGTTCGAGTTACTGGCCAATACCGCTGGCACAAGCTCTTCGAACTTGCTGCCTGAATCACTTCAGCTTCTTCAATCTCAGCTACAAGCTGAAAGGCATCAGTCAGCTGTGCTGCGGCAAGAAGCCGAAGGACTGAGGAAGTCCCTGCAGAATTCAGATGCGTACTTTCTTGTGCAACAGCAAGCATTGGAGGATTTAAGCACGAAACAAGAGAAAGTTAATAAGCTTGCTAAGCATCTTGCCAGCATTATGGGTACCCAGGATATTGTTTCTTGAACTCTTCTGAAGTGGTTTCAGTACTGGACTTGTTTTGTTGCGGTCTTTATATGCTGCTTTGTTCCCTATATTTGCACTGGTAGCGAACTTTGATGCCCAGTGGATGTAATATGTGTAATAGCCATGATAGCCTAGCATAAGTTGCTTGCTTATTTATTTCCTTGTTGTCTTGTTTATTTGTTTTCTTGTAGTCAGTGCAGTTCTTTTTCCGCGGTTTGCTAGTGGCTGCAATAACCTATTTCTTAAAACTAGGCCACAATAACCATGGGCTAATATTTACTGTAGTGACACTAGGCCTCCTACGGGCCGTAGAAACAGTAGGGCCTTCTACGGGCCGTAGAAATAGTAGGCCTTCTACGGGCTGTAGAAATAGTGGGCCTTCCACGGGCCGTAGAAACAATGGGCCTTCTATGGGTCGTAGAAACAATGGGCCTTCTGCGAGCCGTATCATCAATGGGCCTTATACGGGCCGTATGATCGATTGGCTAAACATGGGCCAATAACAGGCCGTATTATGGCCGTAAACGGGCTAGAGTTGGAATCGTCCGTTCATGGGCCGACCATAATGGGCCATCGTTAATAGGCCGTATTTGATGACGCTATGAAAACGGCCCAACGTATTAACGGACCACAAACAGGCCGACTGTAACCACGAGCTGAATTTGGCCCACAAGCAGAAAATGACAATAACGGGCCGTAAGTAAACAAATGCTGGAAATGAGCCCAAGAATAAATGGGCTCTGAGGAGGCCGAAAGATAACATGGGTTGGAAACGGCCCAACAGAATAACGGGTCGTCAACAGGTATAAAGTGATACACTGTTCATTACGGGCCAGTTTCACCATGGACCGTTAATGGGTGTAAAGTGATAAACTGTTCATTACGCGCCAGTTTCACCACGGGCCGTTAATATGCCAAGAGTTACATAGGGCCAGAAGTGAAAATGGGCTGGAATCATATTGGATGGCCCAAATGACGCTACTGGGCCTAATTCGGATAGGGCGTAGCGGGCCTTGGCTTAGCGGGCTGTAAATGGGCTATATGCGAATAGGCCGTTAACAGGCTTTCCATGGGCCGGCCCGCCACCTTTTGACCAAGTCAAATGGGCCAGCCTTTTTACAGGAATGGGCCTCTGTTGGGCCGTGCCATGTGTCGACGTATCATAGGCGCCTCCTGTCCAATGAGTGGATGACATCTGTCCCAACAATGAGCCGACACGTGTTTCCTCCAGCCAATGATGATTTTACACGTGGAAAATCCCCATTGGTCGGGGCTATTAACGGGTTATCGGATCCAAAACCCGGCCCGATAGCTTAACGGCGTTCCGTTACGGTGGATGCCACGTGTCGGTCACCCTTGACGAAAGCACTTATGTGACGCGCGATTTATCGTCATGGAAGTGGACACTTCCGTGATGATAATTTTGGTAATGTCATGGAACACTTCTACGACAGCATAGGTATGACTATCTTGATTCTGTCATAAAATCATCATGGATGTGCATCCATGACAAAAAATGCGACCTACCGTGACAAACACGTATCATCACGGAAGTGTATTTTTTTGTAGTGGGGGGAACCCTCACCGATGGCCATCTTCATCATCCCGGTGCTCTCCATGATGAGGAGGGAGTAGTTCACCCTCGGGGCTGAGGGTATGTACTAGTAGCTATGTGTTTGATCTCTCTCTCTCTCTCTCTCTCTCTCTCTCGTGTTCTTGATTCGGCACGATCTTGATGTATCACGAGCTTTGCTATTATAGTTGGATTTTATGATGTTTCTCCCCCTCTACTCTCTCGTAATGGATTGAGTTTTCCCTTCGAAGTTATCTTATCGAATTGAGTCTTTAAGGATTTGAGGACACTTGATGTATGTCTTGCGTGTGCTTATCTGTGGTGACAATGGGATATTCACGTGATCTACTTGATGTATGTTTTGGTGATCAACTTGCGGGTTCCATAACATTGTGAACTTATGCATAGGGGTTGGCACACGTTTGGTTGGTCACATATTTGGCAGGGTTATGTTGCTTATATCAAGTGTATGGTGTCTCGCATTGCTATGTCATTTGATTAGTTTAGACATGCTTTGTGTGAATTCCACCTGTTCAGTGTCTAATTACCATATATGTGAATTATGCATTGCCATCTTGTTGCAAGACATTATATATGTGAATTATGCAATGCTATCTTGTTGCAAAGGCATTATATATGTGAATTATGCAATGTCATGCTGTTTAGCCAATCATCATGTATGTCAATTATATCATGCTATCATTTTTTTGTATTACGTGTTCCATTCGTCGACAATGTTTGTATATTCAACTACTCTTCCTGTGCATCAGCCATTAGAAGCGGCGATGGAAGTATCTGGAGTGAAAACAAGGTATTCAGAGCAGACAATGCTACCTGCTGAAGCAGACATCTTGCTGGTTACAGAGAGCTCCTCAGAGGAGGATTCAGAGACTGATGACCAGTACTATTTCCCCCTGAGGTCTATGCTCAAACTTGGCAGGGTTATATTACCCATGTCATGCATGTTGTCTTGCATTGCTTAGTTTTTACATCATATATGGATTGCCATCTACTTACTTGCTTACTATATAAATCATATATTTGAATTATATCATGCCATCATGTTTACATAGTACAGACACATCATCTATATGAATTATGGCATGGCAACCCATTTAATAAAGACATCATATAGTTATATCATCTCATCATGTTTAGTGTTTACAGTCATCATATTTTGAATTATGGCATTCTATCCGTGAATGTATGTGAATTATGGCATGCCAATCTATTTAATAAACACATTATATAGTTATATCATGTCATCCTGTTTACATAGTCATCATATTTTGAACTATGTCTTTCCATCTTTTTTAGTTAGCCATCATAATGTGAAATTGTGTCATGCTATCCTGTTTAGTTAGCCATAATATATGTGAAATTGTGTCATGCTATCCTGTTTGGTTAGACAACATAAATATGAATTATTTCATGCCCTCTTTTATTCCCCACTATCCATTGCACCTGTCTATCATACAATGTCTATACTTTCAATTACTTCTCTTGTTTATCAGCCATTTGAATTGGAGAGGGTGATGGCAATATCTAAGGGAGTAACAACACGGTCTTCAGAAAAGATAGTGCTACCAGTTGATGCAGATAGAACCACGGTTGTACTTGCCCAAGGACCAGATCCACCACACATAACCCAGACTCTCGCAGATTGTACCCCTACCTAGTTGGATAGAGAACCAGCTACACCCCTTCTAACCCCAACCACGGCAGATAGTAACCTAGTTCCAGTTGACACAGCACCGTCTCCACCACAGAGCACCCAAACACGAGCAGTTAGTAAGGGAACTGCCAGGCCCGGTCCTGAGATTTTGGGGGCCGGGGCAAGTCAAAAATTCGGGGCCCCTAGAAAAAGGGACAATAATAATGAACACTTAAGTGCATCCAATTTTCTTCTCAAAAAAAAAGTGCATCCAATTTTGATATTTATAACTAATATTTTTTACATAGTATCCCTAAAATTTTCTTCTAAAATCCTGCTGGACATCCACGTCCTAGTGGTTAGGCCATGATTTGCATCATTGCATGGCAAGAAAACACTCATTCTTCTATTGGGGATAGACATATGCATGAAGAGAAAAAAACACCTAATGTTAGACATCCATTGATCGCGGAAAACATCGAAAAACCCAGCTACGCAGTGCCGAACAAGGTTAAATGACAGTAAATAGATCATGAGGGCAGTGTAATTAATAGGGAATAGAGATGATATACCTCAGAACAATCACATCGGCTGATCGGCGTTCATGATTACGCGATGCACAACAACATGATGTGGACGGAGGCACTCGGCGATGTACTCCCAGCGCCTGCAAAGTGGATAGCGGACGGGCTCGGCGCTGTCAATCACCATGGCCTGACGATGTGTGTGTGAGTCCTGCGTGGCCATGCCCAGCTATGACTCACAATCGCACGCTGCCGGCAGATAGTACTCCTATTCCTATATGATGTTCGGGACCAGGTCGCCGGAGTATTCTCTAGTAGCGGGATCTGAAGTTCGGGGCCAAGAAAAAGGGAATAGGGAGTGAATTAGGGATCCGATCTCACGTCTGAAGAGTTACAATTGTATTGATTGTACGACGTGATTGCGTGCGTACAATATGGGCCTAATTTCATTTCGGGAGATTAAAGTAATGAATTGCTGATTGTGCCCTTGCCTAGTTTTGCCTAGGCTTTCCTTTCGTTTTTTGCGGTGAGCCTAGGTTTATGGAGGCAATTTCGTTCTGGAGAAGGTACTGGCCTATGGGCCACCTGCGTACAGCATGTCTGGGAGGGGGCCCCTAGATGTTGGGGGCCCAGGGCGGCT
>NC_041389.1:274504540-274521066 GCF_002162155.2 Triticum dicoccoides
GCCGGGCCTGGGAACAGCAGTGCCCAAAGCACGAGGACCACCACTCTGAATCCCAACACAATGCTTAAAGGAGAAGAAGATATGTTCTCAAGTCAGGTTCTGTAGCCATGGTTCATACTCCTTTGCTCTTGCATTACTGTATTTACTCATACCAACTATTTTCAAATTTGAAGGATGGAATTGAAACTCCAATGGTGCAACAGGTATGTTTTAAACCTGTTTCTTTAACTTGTTTGCTGTTGTAACATGCTCTATGTTGATTTTAGTTTCAATTGAATAAACAGTTATGTTCTCATGTCATGCACATTACAAGTGTTGTTATTGCTCTATAGTTTCCCACACTTAAATTCTGCCTATTCTGCTTTGTCTTGAACAAATATTATTTGAACTGTGTCTCTATCTTGATTTGGCAAAAAACTAGAACGATATAGACCATAAGGTGACCATGGTACATAGATATATGTTTGTTTCATGCTGTTATCATGTCCACTTTACTACTGAACTCATTTACCAAAATGAGTTTCATATACAACATGGTAAACCTGTGATGTGTCTGCTTGTTTCTCTTTTAGAATGCGGACAAAATATTGGAGAACAGTACCGCGTTATGCAAGGGTAAAGGAAGTAATGCAGATAAGGTTCAAGATAGTGAGACATCCCTGTTGGTCTCCAAGAAAGCTGATAAAAACTATCTTGACAACAGTGAGAGAACCCAAAAGTCCTGTCTTGATGTAGTGTTCAAGTTACTGGCCACTACTGTTGGCACAAGCTCTTCGAACTCGCTGCCTGAATCAGTTCGTCTTCTTGACTCTCAACTTCAAGTTGAAAGACATCGATCAGATGTGCTGTGACAGGAAGCTGAAGGACTGAGGAAGTCCCTGCAGAATTTAGATGCATATTTCCTAGTGCAACAGCAAGCGCTGGAGGATTTAAGCGCCAAACAAGAGAAAGTTAATAAGCTTGCTAAGCATCTTGCCTGCATAATGGGTACCCAGGATATTGTTTCTTGAGATCTTCTAAAGTGGTTTCAGTTCTGGATTTGTTTTGCTACAGCGTTTATTTGCGCTGGTTGCCAACTTTGATAACCAGTGTATATGATATGCTGCTTTGTTCCCTATACTTGCGCTGGTGGCGAACTTCGATGCCCAGTGGATGTAATATGTGTAATAGCCATGATAGGATAGCGTTAGTTGCTTGCTTATTTATTTCCTTGTTGTCTTGTTTATTTGTTTGCTTGTAGTCATTGCAGTTCTTTTTCCGCGGTTTGCTAGTGGCTGCAATAACCTATTTCTTAAAACTAGGCCACAATAACCATGGGCTAATATTTACTGTAGTGACACTGGGCCTCCTACGGGCTGTAGAAATAGTGGGCCTTCTACGCGCCTTAGAAACAATGGGCCTTCTACGGGCCGTAGAAACAATGGGCCTTCTACGGGCCGTAGAAACAATGGGCTTTCTACGGGTCGTATCATCAACGGGCCTTTTACGGGTCGTATGATCGATTGGCCAAACATGGGCCAATAACAGACCGCATTATGGTCATAAACGGGTTAGAGTTGGGATCGCCCGTTCATGGGCCGACCATGACGGGCCATCATTAATAGGTTGTATTTGATGACGCTATGAAAACGGCGCAACGTATTAACGGACCACAAATGGGCCGACTGTAACCACAGGCTCAATTTGGCCCACAAGCAGAAAATGACAGTAACGGGCCGTAAGTAAACGAATGCTGGAAATGAGCCCAAGAATAAATGGGCTCTGAGAAGGCCGAAAGATAACATGGGCTAGAAATGGCCTGGAATAATGGGCCGTTAATGGGTATAAAGTGATACACTGTTCATTACGGGCCAGTTTCACCACGGGCCGTTAATGGGTGTAAAGTGACACACTGTTCATTACGGGCCAGTTTCACCACGGGCTGTTAATGGGCCAAGAGTTACAAAGGGCCTCATATGGGTCGAAAGACGTCATGGGCCATACATGTGCCAGAAGTGAAAATGGGTTGGGATCATATTGGATGGCCCAAATGAGGCTACTGGGCCTAAATCGGATAGGGCGTAGCGGGCCTTGGCTTAGCGGGCTGTAAATGGGCTATATGCGAACAGGCTGTTAACAGGCTTTCCATGGGCCGGCCCGCCACCTTTTGACCAAGTCAAATGGGCCAGCCTTTTCACAGGAATGGGCCTCTGTTGGGCCATTCCACGTGTCGACGTATCATAGGCGCCTCCTGTCTAATGAGTGGATGAGATCTGTCCCAACGATGAGCCGACACATGTTTCCTCCAGCCAATGATGATTTTACACGTGGAAAATCCCCATTGGTCGGGGCTGTTAACGGGTTATCGGATCCAAAACCCGACCCGATAGCTTAACGGCATTCCGTTATGGTGGATGCCACGTGTCGGTCACCCTTGACGAAAGCACTTCTGTGACGCGCGATTTATTGTCATGGAAGTAGACACTTCCGTGATGATAATTTTGGTAATGTCATGGAACACTTCTACGACAGCATAGGTATGACTATCTTGATTCTGTCATAAAATCATCATGGATGTGCATGCATGACAAAAAACGCGATCTACTGTGACAAACACGTATCATCACGGAAGTGTATTTTTTTATAGTGGGGGGGTCCCTCACCGATGGCCATCTTCATCATCCCGGCGCTCTCCATGACGAGGAGGGAGTAGTTCACCCTCGAGGCTGAGGGTATGTACCAGAAGCTATGTGTTTGATCTCTCTCTCTCTCTCTCGTGTTCTTGATTCGGCACGATCTTGATGTATCACGAGCTTTGCTATTATAGTTGGGTCTTATGATGTTTCTCCCCCTCTACTCTCTCGTAATGGATTGAGTTTTCCCTTCGAAGGTATCTTATCGGATTGAGTCTTTAAGGATTTGAGGACACTTGATGTATGTGTTGCTTGTGCTTATCTGTGGTGACAATGGGATAATCACGTGATCTACTTGATGTATGTTTTGGTGATCAACTTGCTGGTTTCATAACATTGTGAACTTATGCATAGGGGTTGGCACACGTTTGGTTAGTCACATATTTGGTAGGGTTATGTTGCTCATATCATGCGTATGGTGTCTCGCAATGCTATGTCATTTGATTAGTTTAGACATGCTTTGTGTGAATGCCACCTGTTCAGTGTCTAATTACCATATATGTGAATTATGCATTGTCATCTTGTTGCAAGACATTATATATGTGAATTATGCAATGCTATCTTGTTGCAAAGGCATTATATATGTGAATTATGCAATGCCATGCTGTTTAGCCAATCATCATGTATGTGAATTATATCATGCTATCATTTTTTTGTATTACGTGTTCCATTCGTCGACAACGTTTGTATATTCAACTACTCTTACTGTGCATTAGCCATTTGAAGCGGTGATGGAAGTATCTGGAGTGAAAACAAGGTATTCAGAGCAGACAATGCTACCAGCTGAAGCAGACATCTTGCTGGTTACAGAGAGCTCCTCAGAGGAGGATTCAGATACTGATGACCAGTCCAATTTCCCCCCTGAGGTCTATGCTCAAACTTGGCAGGGTTATATTACCCATGTCATGCATGTTGTCTTGCATTGCTTAGTTTTTACATCATATATGGATTGCCATCTGCTTACTTGCTTACTATATAAATCATATATTTGAATTATATCATGCTATCATGTTTACATAGTACAAACACATAATCTATATGAATTATGGCATGGCAACCCATTTAATAAAGACATCATATAGTTATATCATCTCATCCTGTTTAGTGTTTACAGTCATCATATTTTGAATTATGGCATTCTATCCGTGAATGTATGTGAATTATGGCATGCCAATCTATTTAATAAACACATTATATAGTTATATCATGTCATTCTGTTTACATAGTCATCATATTTTGAACTATGTCTTTCCATCTTTTTTAGTTAGCAATCATAATGTGAAATTGTGTCATGTTATCCTGTTTAGTTAGCCATCATATATGTGAAATTGTGTCATGCTATCCTGTTTGGTTAGACAACATAAATATGAATTATTTCATGCCCTCTTTTATTCCCCACTATCCATTGCACCTGTCTATCATACAATGTCTATACTTTCAATTACTTTTCTTGTTTATCAGCCATTTGAATTGGAGAGGGTGATGGCAATATCTAAGGGAGTAACAACACGGTCTTCAGAAAAGATAGTGCTACCAATTGATGCAGATAGAACCACGGTTGTACTTGCCCAAGGACCAGATCCACCACACATAACCCAGACTCTCGCAGATTGTACCCCTACCCAGTTGGATAGAGAACCAGCTGCACCCCTACTAACCCCAACCTCGGCAGATAGTAACCCAGTTCCAGTTGTCACAGCACCGTCTCCACCACAGATCACCCAAACATGAGTAGTTAGTAAGGGAACTGCAGTGCCCAAAGCACGAGGACCACCACTCCGAATCCCAACTCAACGCTTAAATGAGAAGAAGATTTGTTCTCAAGTCAGGTTCTGTAGCTATGGTTCATACTCCTTTGCTCTTGCATTACTGTATTTACTCATACCAACTATTTTCAAATTTGAAGGATGGAATTGAAACTCCAATGGCGCAACAGGTATGTTTCAAACCTGTTTCTTTAACTTGTTTGTTGTTGTAACCTTCTCTATGTTGATTTGAGTTTCAATTGAATAAACAGTTATGTTCTCATGTCATGCACATTACAAGTGTTGTTATTGCTCTATAGTTTCCCACACTTATATTCTGCCTATTCTGCTTTGTCTTGAACAAATATTATTTGAACTGTGTCTCAATCTTGATTTGGCAAAAAAAACTAGAATGATATAGACCATAAGGTGACCATGGTACATAGATATATGTTTGTTTCATGCTGTTATCATGTCCACTTTACTAATGAACTCATTTACTAAAATGAGTTTCATATACAACATGGTAAACCTGTGATGTGTCTGCTTGTTTATCTTTTAGAATGCAGACAAAATATTGGAGAACAGTACCGCGTTATGCAATGGTAAAGGAAGTAATGCAGATAAGGTTCAAGATAGTGAGACATCCCTGTTGGTCTCCAAGAAAGCTGATAAGAACTATCTTGACGACAATGAGAGAACCCAAAGTTCATGTCTTGATGTAGTGTTCGAGTTACTAGCCACTATTGCTGGCACAAGCTCTTCGAACTCGCTGCCTGAATCAGTTTGTCTTCTTGACTCTCAACTTCAAGTTGAAAGACATCGATCAGATGTGTTGCGACAGGAAGCTGAAGGACTGAGGAAGTCCCTACAGAATTCAGATGCATATTTCCTAGTGCAACAGCAAGCACTGGAGGATTTAAGCGCCAAACAAGAGAAAGTTAATAAGCTTGCTAAGCATCTTGCCAGCATTATGGGTACCCAAGATATTGTTTCTTGAGATCTTCTGAAGTGGTTTCAGTTTTCGATTTGTTTTGCTATGGCATTTATTTGCGCTGGTCGCCAACTTTGATAACCAGTGTATATGATATGCTGCTTTGTTCCCTATATTTGTGCTGGTGGCGAACTTCGATGCCTAGTGGATGTAATATGTGTAATAGCCGTGATAGCATAGCGTTAGTTGCTTGCTTATTTATTTCCTTGTTGTCTTGTTTATTTGTTTGCTTTTAGTCATTGCAGTTCTTTTTCCGCGGTTTGCTAGTTGCTGCAATAACCTATTTCTTAAAACTAGGCCACAATAACCATGGGCTAATATTTACTGTAGTGACACTGGGCGTCCTATGGGCCGTAGAAATAGTGGGCCTTCTATGGGCCGTAGAAACAATGGGCCTTCTACGGGCCGTAGAAACAATCGGCCTTCTACGGGCCGTATCATCAACGGGCATTTTACGGGTCGTATGATCGATTGGCCAAACATGGGCCAATAACAGACCGCATTATGGTCGTAAACGGGCTAGAGTTGGAATCGTCCGTTCATGGGCCGACTGTGACGGGCCATCATTAATAGGATGTATTTGATGATGCTATGAAAACGGCCCAACATATTAACGAACCATAAACGGGCCGACTGTAACCACGGGCTGAATTTGGCCCACAAGCAGAAAATGACAGTAACGAGCCGTAAGTAAACGAATGCTGGAAATGAGCCCAAGAATAAATGGGCTCTGAGAAGGCCGAAAGATAACATGGGCTAGAAATGGCCCAGAATAATGGGCCGTTAATGGGTATAAAGTGATACACTGTTCATTACGGGCCAGTTTCACCACGGGCCATTAATGGGTGTAAAGTGATACACTGTTCATTACAGGCCAGTTTCACCACGGGCCGTTAATGGGCCAAGAGTTACAAAGGGCCTCATATGGGCCGAAAGACGTCATGGGCCATACATGGGCCAGAAGTGAAAATGGGCTGGAATCATATTGGATGGCCCAAATGACGCTACTGGGCCTAATTCGGATAGGGCGTAGCGGGCCTTGGGTTAGCGGGCTTTAATGGACTATATGCGAATAGGCCGTTAACAGGCTTTCCATGGGCCGGCCCGCCACCTTTTGACCAAGTCAAATGGGTCGGCCTTTTCACAGGAATGGGCCTCTGTTGGGCCGTGCCATGTGTCGATGTATTATAGGCGCCTCCTGTCCAATGAGTGGATGACATCTGTCCCAACGACGAGCCGACACGTGTTTCCTCCAGCCAATGATGATTTTACACGTGGAAAATCCCCAATGGTCGGGGCTGTTAACGGGTTATCGGATCCAAAACCCGAACCGATAGCTTAACGGCGTTCCGTTATGGTGGATGCCACGTGTCGGTCACCCTTGACGAAAGCACTTATGTGACGCGCAATTTATCATCATGGAAGTGGACACTTCTGTGATGATAATTTTGGTAATGTCATGGAACACTTCTACGACAGCATAGGTATGACTATCTTGATTCTGTCATAAAATCGTCATGGATGTGCATGCATGACAAAAAATGCGACCTACTGTGACAAACACGTATCATCACGGAAGTGTATTTTTTTGTAATGGGGGGATCCCTCACCAATGGCCATCTTCATCATCCCGACGCTCTCCATGACGAGGGGGGAGTAGTTCACCCTCGGGGCTGAGGGTATGTACCAGTAGCTATGTGTTTGATCTCTCTCTCTCTCTCTCTCTCTCTCTCTCTCTCTCTCTCGTGTTCTTGATTCGGCACGATCTTGATGTATCACGAGCTTTGCTATTATAGTTGGATCTTATGATGTTTCTCCCCCTCTACTCTCTCGTAATGGATTGAGTTTTCCCTTCGAAGTTATCTTATCGGATTGAGTATTTAAGGATTTGAGGACACTTGATGTATGTCTTGCTTGTGCTTATCTGTGGTGACAATGGGATATTCACGTGATCTACTTGATGTATGTTTTGGTGATCAACTTGCGGGTTCCATAACATTGTGAACTTATGCATAGGGGTTGGCACACGTTTTCGTCTTCACTCTCCGGTAGATACTTTGGGGCACTCTTTGAAGCTCTTTGTGTTGGTTGAATAGATGCATCGGAGAATGTGTGATGCATATCGTATAATCATATCCATGGATACTTGAGGTGACATTGGAGTATCTAGGTGACATTAGGGTTTTGGTTGATTTGTGTCTTATGGTGTTATTCTAGTATGAACTCTATGATAGATCGAACAGAAAGAATAGCTTCATGTTATTTTACTACGGACTCTTGAATAGATCGATCAGAAAGGATAACTTTGAGGTGGTTTTGTACCCTACAATAATCTCTTCATTTGTTCTCTGCTATTAGTGACTTTGGAGCGACTCTTTGTTGCATGTTGAGGGATAGTTATATGATCCAGTTATGTTATTATTGTTGAGAGAACTTGCACTAGTGAAAGTATGAACCTTAGGCCTTGTTTCAAAGCATTGCAATTCCGTTTACGCTCACTTTTATCATTAGTTACCTTGCTGTTTTTATATTTTTCAGATTACAAAAACCTATATCTACCATCCATATTGCACTTGTATCACCATCTCTTCGCCAAACTAGTACACCTATACAATTTACCATTGTATTGGGTGTGTTGGGGACTCAAGAGACTCTTTGTTATTTGGTTGCAGGGTTGCTTGAGAGTGACCATCTTCATCCTACGCCTCCCATGGATTGATAAACCTTAGGTCATTCACTTGAGGGAAATTTGCTACTGTCCTACAAACCTCTGCACTTGGAGGCCCAACGACGTCTACAAGAAGAAGGATGTGTAGTAGACATCAAGCTATTTTCTGGCACCGTTGCCGGGGAGGTGAGTGCTTGAAGGTATATCTTTAGATCTTGCAGTGGAATCTTTTTGTTTCTTGTTTTATCACTAGTTTAGTCTATAAAAGAAAACTACAAAAAAATGGAATTGAGGATGCCTCATCTGCTTCCTCTTTTTAATGTCTTTCGTGAAAATGATGGAAAGGAAAATTCTGCCAAAGTGTTAGAAGAAGAATGCATTAGAATGTTTGGCATGAATTATTTGAATGATGAGCATGATTGCAATGTCGTTAGTATGAATTCTTTGAATATCCATGATGCTAATGATATGCAAAGCTACAAGCTTGGGGATGCTATGTTTGATGAATATGATATTTTTAGTCCCCCAAGTTTCATGAGAATATTTATTACGATGAAAGCATGCCTCCTATTTATGATGATTATATTGATGAAAGTGGATTTGGAGAGGTCATGACTTTATTCAGTGATGAATCCACTATTTCGGAAGAGGTTCCAATTGATTATGAGAATAAAGTTCCTATCTATGATGATTATTGTGATGACATGTATGCTATAAAGAACAATGATAATGATGAAACTTGTCATCTTGTTTTAAATTTTCAATTGGATTATGCCTCACATGATAGTTATTTTGTTGAGTTTGCTCCCACTACTATTCATGAGAAGAAATTTGCTTATTTGGAGAGTAATAAAATTTGTATGCTTGTAGATCATGAAAAGAATGCTTTATGTGGTGGTTATATTGTTGAATTCATTCATGATGCTACTTAAAATTATTACGAGGGAGGAGTATATGCTTGTAGGAATTTCAATAATATCAAGTTTCCTCTCTATGTGTTGAAAATCTTGAAGTTATGCTTGTTTTGCTTTCCTATGCTAGTTGATTTTTGTTCCCATAAGTTGTTTGCTCACAAAATTCCTGTTAATAGGAAGTGGGTTAGACTTAAATGTGCTCGTCATATTCTTCATGATGCTCCCGCTATGTTTCAATTCTTATCTTTTATGTGAGCATCATTGAAATCATCATGCCTAGCTAAAAGGCATTAAACAAAAGCGCTTGTTGTGGGACAACCCAACATTTAACCCTACTATTTTTGTGTGTTCACATGATTATTATACTGTAGTAATCATGTTTTATAGCTTTTTTTCAATAAAGTGCCAAAATACCTTTAGGATAGCTTACGCTGATAGTTGTGTTGATCCTGCTGAAAATCAGAAACTTTTGCTCTCAGTAAATCAGTTTTGATAATTCAAAGAAACTTGCTTTTGATCTGATTCTTTTTTATCTGTATTGGTACACAAATTTCCCAGGATTTCCTAATTTGGTAGGATTTTTGGAGTTACATAAGTATTCTAGAGTTACAGATTACTACAGACTGTTCTGTTTTTGACAGATTCTGTTTTCTATGTGTTGTTTGCTTATTTTGATGAATCTATGAGTAGTATCGTAGGGTATGAACCATAGAGAAGTTGGAATAAAGTATATATTACACCAATATGAATTTAGAATGAGTTCAAAACAGTAACTAACTGGTGATTTATTTTCTTATACTAACGGAGCTCATAAGAGTGTTCTGTTAAGTTTGTGTTGTGAAGTTTTCAAGTTTTGGGTAAAGATTCGATGGACTATCGAATAAGGAGTGGCAAGAGCCTAAGCTTGGGGATGCCCAAGGTACCCCAAGGTAATATTCAAGGACAACCAAGATCCTAAGCTTGGGGATGCCCCGGATGGCATCCCCTCTTTCATCTTCGTTCATCGGTAACTTTACTTGGAGCTATATTTTTATTCACCACATGATATGTGTTTTGCTTGGAGCGTCATTTTCTTTTGTTAGTATTTGCTTTCTGTTATTTAGAATAATGTTTTGCATCTATATTTTCAATAAAAATGTCAAGGATAGCCTTTACCATGCTTATTTTGCAAGTATACATGTTGCTGTTTCAAAACAAAAAGTTTACCACTGTTGCAAAAATTCCCTAGAAAAGTCAGAAAATGATAAAATGTTGAAACTTTTTGCATATTGAGATCTGATAAATTTTCTATAGTGTGGTAGACTTTCATAATTTTTGGAGTTAGGGAAGTATGATGAATCTTGCATTCTTTATAGACTGTACTGTTTTGGCAGATTGCTGTTATGTTTGCATATGTTTGCTTATTTAATGACTCTATTTGAGGACATGAGTATTAAATATGAAGAGACATTTAGTATGCAATGTTGAATAATAATTTTTGTGATTTGTTACAGTAGAAAATGATAAGGTTTTTTCATTCGTTTATACTAACTTATCTCATGAGTTCTTGTTGAGTTTGGTGTGGATGAAGCTTTCGAGATTTAGGAAAACCCAGATATAAAAGGAATTAAGGAGACACAAAAGCTCAAGCTTGGGGATGCCCATGGCACCCCAAGATAATATTTCAAGAAGTCTCAAGCATCCAAGATTGGGGATGCCCCGGTAGGCATCCCACCTTTCTTCTTCAATAATTATCGGTTAGTATCGGTTGAACCTAAGGTTTTTGCTTCTTCACATGATGTGTGCTATCCTTGAAATGGCATTTTGTTTTGTTTTGCTTGTTGTTTGGATAAAATACCAAGATCTGAAATTCTTAAATCAGAGAGAGTCTTCACATAGCTACATAATTATTTAAGTACTCATTGATCTTCACTTATATCCCTTTGGAGTAGTTTGTCATTTACTCATGTGCTTCACTTATATCCTGTGAGTAAATGGTTGAATGATTTGAATATCATAAATCTGAAATTATATATGTTTCATATGATTATCCCATGGCGAGTAATGACTTCACATATAAGAAGTAGATGTGGTAAATTTATTGAAAGTTAGCAAACATAGTGTTGGTCACTTGAACAGTTCATGAAAGAATATTGATGAAAGAGAGATTTCACATATAAATATACTATCTTAGACATCTTCTATGATTGTGAGCCCCATTAATTATTTTCAAACCTGAGCAAGTTAGTTGAAATTGGACAAGGAAGACAACATAATGAGTTATTCTTGGGTATATTTGTATAGAAGTTATATTGTTATAGATCCTCCAACATGTGGTGCTTGCTATTTAGAATCCTTTGCTAACCAAAATATATGTACTAAGCGGGAATACTTCTTGTGCATCCAAATTCCTTGAACCAAGTTTCTTCCATGAGTGTCCACCATATCTACCTATATGCGGTATTTGCATGTCGTTCCAAGTAAATTTGCATGTGCCAAACTCTAAACCTTCAAATAATAATCTGTTTTGTATGCCTGAATCGCTCATGTAGTGACTAGGGGTTGTCAGTATCTTCCATGCTAGGTGGGTTATTCTCACGATGAGTGGACTCCGCTCATCATTCATGAGAAAATGGCGGGTAACTGGGATGCCCGGTCCTATGATCAACATATCAAAAACAAATCACAAATAATTTAAATAAAACTCCCCCAGGATTGTTGATAGTTCGACGGCACCCGTTGTTTCGGACAAGCCGTGGAGTGTGATTGTTGGTGGAGGGGGAGTAAAATCTTTACCTTTCTGTTTGGGAAACGCTTATAATGTATCTAGTATGGAAGATATTGGGAACTCTTGGTTGTTATGTTGACAATGAAAGCATACCTCTCAAAATTATTTTCATCTCTGTCTAAAAGCTTCGAGCTCTAGCACCTCTGCAAATCCCTGATTCCCTCTGCGAAGGGCTTATCTTTTACTTTTATGTAAGAGTCAGTAGTATTCCTTCTCATTCCAACCTACTCTTTAGTTGGCAAGCATCATGTGATGGGGAAATATATAAGCATATAGGGCAATTCAAATATATTTGATCATGAATTATTATTGTTGACAATTATCTACATGATAAGTAAGTTGGGAGGCAAAACATTAAGCCCCTATCTTTCTCTGTGTTCGATCGATGCTATTTGTTCTAAAAATATGCTTTGAATGGTAGCAATCATGGAAGACTATATGATGGTTGAGTATGTGGGATTTGCTAAATCAAAGCTCTTACATAGACCCTTCCTGAAAATAAGATGAATTGCAATTGTTTGATGACTGAGAACATAGTTTGCTAGTTTTCAAGAAAGTTTATGGTCTATGCTTTAACATGTGAATAGCTTGTTACTTGATCGAGAGAAGTTTTATGAGATGAGCTACTGTTATGACATATAATGATGCTAGAAAAGGTGATTGAAATTATCATTGATCAAACTTGTGCACCTGCTAGCATTCACACTTCATAAATTATTTCTTTTACCATTTACCTACTCGAGGACGAGCAGGAATTAAGCTTGGGGATGTTGATACGTCTCCAACATATCTATAATTTATGAAGTATTCATGCTATTATATTATCTGTTTTGGATGTTTAATGGGCTTTATTATGCACTTTTATATTATTTTTGGGACTAACCTATTAACCGGAGGCCCAGTACAAATTGCTATTTTTGCCTATTTCAGTGTTTCGCAGAAAAGGAATATCAAACAAAGTCCAAACGGAATGAAAACTTCGGGAGAGTTATTTTTTGAACAAACATGGTCCAGAGGACTTGGAGTGGACGTCAAGAAACAGGCGAGGAGACCACAAGGCAGGGAGGCGCGCCTGCCCCCCTAGGCACGCCCCCCACCCTCGTGGGCCCCTTGCAGCTCCACCGACCTACTTCTTCCTCCTATATATACACATATACCCCGAAAACATCCAAGACCACCATAGATCGGGAGTTCCGCCGCCGCAAGCCTCTGTAGCCACCAAAAACCAATTGGGACCCCGTTCCGGCACCCTGCCGGAGGGGGGATCCCTAACCGGTGGTCATCTTCATCATCTCGGCGCTCTCGGAGGGAGTAGTTCACCCTCGGGGCTGAGGGTATGTACCAGTAGCTATGTGTTTGATCTCTCTCTCTCATGTTCCTAATTCGGCACGATCTTGATGTATCGCGAGCTTTGCTATTATAGTTGGATCTTATGATGTTTATCCCCCTCTACTCTCTCGTAATGGATTGAGTTTTCCCTTCGAAGTTATCTTATCAGATCGAGTCTTTAAGGATTTGAGAACACTTGATGTATGTCTTGCTTGTGCTTATCTGTGGTGACATTGGGATATTCACGTGATATACTTGATGTATGATTTGGTGATCAACTTGCGGGTTCTGTAACATCATGAACTTATGCATAGGGGTTGGCACACGTTTTCGTCTTGACTCTCTGGTAGAAACTTTGGGGCACTCTTTGAAGTTCTTTGTGCTGGTTGAATAGATGAATCTGAGAGAGTGTGATGCATATCGTATAATCATACCCATGGATACTTGAGATGACATTGGAGTATCTAGGTGACATTAGGGTTTTGGTTGATTTGTGTCTTAAGGTGTTATTCTAGTATGAACTCTATGATAGATTGAACGGAAAGAATAGCTTCATGTTATTTTACTACGGACTCTTGAATAGATCGATCAGAAAGGATAACTTTGAGCTGGTTTCGTACCCTACAATAATATCTTCGTTTGTTCTCTGCTATTAGTGACTTTGGAGTGACTCTTTGTTACATGTTGAGGGATAGTTATATGATCCAGTTATGTTATTATTGTTGAGAGAACTTGCACTAGTGAAAGTATGAACCTTAGGCCTTGTTTCGAAGCATTGCAATACCGTTACGCTCACTTTTATCATTAGTTACCTTGCTGTTTTTATATTTTCAGATTACAAAAACCTATATCTACCATCCATATTGCACTTGTATCACCATCTCTTCGCCGAACTAGTGCACCTATACAATTTACCATTGTATTGGGTGTGTTGGGGACAAAAGAGACTCTTTGTTATTTGGTTGCAGGGTTGCTTGAGAGAGACCATCTTCATCCTACGCCTCCCACGGATTGATGAGCCTTAGGTCATCCACTTGAGGGAATTTTGCTACTGTCCTACAAACCTCTGCACTTGGACGCCCAACAACGTCTACAAGAAGAAGGTTGTGTAGTAGACATCATCTGGCGCACTCTATATAAGCCACGCCCTCCTCTGGCACAAGGGTTCGCACCCCCTGTAACTTTCACGCATATCCAGTCGACCAGCCTCCGCGGCACCGAGACATAGGGCTGTTACCTCCTCCGAGAGGGGATTGAACTCGTAAACTCGTGTGTACAACCTCACCGTAGTTAGGATCCTGCCTCCTCCTACGTACCCCCTACTCTTGTTGTCAGACTCATTCCCACGACATGGTCGATTGCGAGAAAATGGATGTCTACATTAAACTAGTAGTACCTAGTAGTTTGATAATTTAGATTGAATGATCCTATGTTGTAACTATGATTATTATTGGTCAAAGCTGTTGTGTGTACTGTATTACTGTTTTACGTTGAACAAAGTGGTGTGCTCATGTACAAATGCATAGTACGTTTTGCATGTCTAAATGCAATTAGTAAGTTATCTCCTATTGAGCAAACATATGGTGTATCTATGATTGTAGCAGGACAAATATGTCGCACGATATTGTATCATAATTTTCATACTTATCTTCTACAAGATGGATCGTGCATGGCAAGAATATGTTATTGCATCGTTGTTAACTTTCTGTAAAATGCTTATTCAAGATTGGCGTGAACAATTCATAAATATTGCAGAAGAACATTCAGTACACAGAGGCAAGGGACAAGCACTTTGTGAGATTAAGCACATTGTTTTTTTTAAATCACACAACAACCATTTGACATCAAACATTGTTGTGTGCATTGATAACCTTCTTGATATTGCACACCGGTTCCTCTCCATACAGACGTCCTTCAGGATGCCACAAAACTGCACTATTGTGTGCAACTGACCTATGTACAGTCGTGGCTCTCTAATTTTCTATTCGACCCCATGCCTGTGGTGCCACACGCCCGTGGCCCTAGAGACTTCACACATGTGCATCCACAACCGAGCCTCTCTAACCAAGTATTTGGATAAATGCCTCTAGTGCCATACTTCCATGCCTCTAGGAACTTTACACCTTTTGTACACCAAGAGGGTTGATACCCATGCCTCGAGAAGCCACACAACTCTGCCTGTACTGACTTCACTTCCATGCATGTACTGACTTCAATTCCGTGCCTCCGCTGACTCAATCCACGTGCCTCACATGAAATCCATTGTGACTCTACGTGCTCCGCATGCGTGATCACCCCTGCAACTTTGGTGCTGCACACACGTTCCTCTCAGTACAGCCGTATGCCACCAACCTATGCCTGTGCCTCCTGCCTATAGAGGCTTAACTCTTGTGACTCTAGTGTCTACACACCCGTGCCTCGTGTAACACGCGCCTTGACTCTACATGCTCCTCACGCGTGATCGCCGGTGCCTCTTAGATGTTTCACATACGTTCCTCTCTCTACAACCCATGTCAGATGAAACATAGAAAAAACAAAGGCACACACGTGCCTCTAATTTATGTATAACTATGCCTCCATTGAACTAGCATCCGTCCAAAAAAACATATGAAAAAGAGATGCACAACCCTGCCCCTTCTACAAACGAAGTACAACAATCAACAATTAGGTTCATATCGGTTTTATATATCTAAATAACATTACACTGTAGCATAGATTTTTAAACAAAATCCATTCTATTCAAAGGCTATAACTAACATCACTGCGGCAGAAGATTGAAGATAACAACAAGCCTCCCATCACGCTCTTTGACAGTTATGAGCACCAAGTTGTTTACTTCAATAGATGATGCTTGGAGAAAATCACTGAATCCTTCCTTTTTGAACACCATTCTATTACCCAAGCCAATGAAGTAGGAGCAAGCAGTGCTCACATATATATCATCATCACGAGATTCCAAAGTAACTTCAAGAGTTAAAACGTCAGTCCTGAGAAATTTCACAAACTCCTTCAAACTCCTCCCAACCATCTAGGAATAACCTGACAAAAACATCAAGCTATTAGAAATAGAACAAAAATTAAAAACTATAAATAGAAGAAATAATAATAATAAAATAAACAGAAACAAAGAAAAATAGTGGAAAATAAATCTGGCCATAGGATGACCATTAACGTTCATGGAATTAATATTGCGAACAAAAGGACAACAGAGATGTACTCGTCATCAAAGAGTTGATACGACATGAAATACATCTACTGATAATTGAGATCAACACCACGAGTGTAAAAACAACTCCGAACAAGTTCCTTCTCGGAGTCGCTCAAACCATCAGGAGCTACAAAATAATTACACAGGTTCAAGGGAACAAAAAAAATCATGTGAAATGAAACAATCTAAACACTTCCTTAAAAATAAACCTTACCAACAGAAGGTAAAG
>NC_041389.1:274521201-274539339 GCF_002162155.2 Triticum dicoccoides
AAAATCTACACCAGTCAACATTCCATACTGCACAAGCCGAAAGGTCATTCTATCACGATGACGAAGACCATAATCACTGACCAAATGTTCACATGAAGAACCATGGAATTTGCTGCTCACCCGACCATGACTAAATAGAACACCATACAAATAACCCTCACTAGAGTGAAGAGCAAGATCAATATCTTTGTCATCCCTGCTTAAAGCCTTACACTTCTCGATGTAACGAGCAAGATGAGCTCTAACACTACATGGAACTACTGCAAAACGAATGATCATAATAAAAAAGAAGACCTAGAATAATTTCCATTCAAAACAGCAACAACAACACCAAAAGAAAATAAGTATGTGTGCCAAAAATTGATCAATTATAAAATGTTATTCTTACAACACGACTAGAATAACGTCGATCCAGAACCACAGTGAACACATCTACAGAAGAATCAATAGATGGACACGGGCCACCCGGCATACGGCAAAAAGGACAAGCCATACCTGCAAAGAACACAATGATTATCAATAACTAATTGCGCAAACCGAGTTGAAAGTTGATATCTGATAGTATTGGAAGCCCCAACCTGTAATTACCCCATAAATCTCCATATTCCATAAATATAATGGGAACAAATACGAAAACAAAAAGGAAACAGGGAACCAACAAATGCAACCGGTAGGGAACGATGATCGTGCGAACGGGGAAGCGCCGTCCACAGTAAAGAAGGGCCGCCATAAGCGAGCGACAAGAGCGGCGGGTGAGGGACTCCTGGATTAAGGGGTCCTCGAACAGCCGGACTATATACATGAGCCGGACTGTTGGGCTATGAAGATACAAGACAGAAGACTTCTTCCCGTGTCCGGATGGGACTCTCCTTTGCGTGGATGGCAAGCTTGGTGATTCGGATATGTAGATTCCTTTCTTTGTAACTGACTTTGTGTAACCCTAGCCCCCTCCGGTGTCTATATAAACCGAAGGGTTTAGTCCGTAGGACAACAATCATAATCATAGGCTAGACTTCTAGGGTTTGGCCATTATGATCTCATGGTAGATCAACTCTTGTAATACTCATACTCATCAAGATCAATCAAGCGGGAAGTAGGGTATTACCTCCATAGAGAGGGCCCAAACCTGGGTAAACATTGTGTCCCCCACCTCCTGTTACCATTAGCCTTAGATGCACAGTTCAGGACCCCCTACCCGAGATCCGCCGATTTTGACACCGACATTGGTGCTTTCATTGAGAGTTTCGTTGCATCGTCACCAGAAGGCTTGATGGCTCCATCAATCATATGCAACAACGCAGTCCAGGGGGAGATCTTCCTCCCCGGGCAACTCTTCGTATTCGGTGGCTTCGCACTACGGGCTAACTCGCTTGGCCATCTAGAGCAGTTCGATAGCTACGCCCCTGGCCATCAGGTCGGATTTGGAAGCCTGAATTTTGTGGCCAATATCCGCGAAGACTTGATCTTCGACGAATTCGAGCCCATGACGGCTGTACCCTGCCACCACGATGAACATGACCTAAATCTGTCATCTGGCCGCACTCAGGAGATAGCACATGTAACCGCTCTGGCCCTAGATCCGGAGCGGACCGCGTCGCCCGAAGACAGGAAGCTTAACCCCGCCACGGAATCCGGAGACTCAGAGGCGCTCGAGCCACACACAGACCCAACATCGAGCTGGGATTGCGTCACCAGAACCTCAGACTCGTCTCCGGCCATAGGTTCCGGACCATGCGCATCCGCGTCCATCGAACCTGATTGGGCGCCGATCTTGGAGTTCAGCTCCGCGGACATCTTCCAGCACTCACCTTTAGGCGATGTGTTGAACTCATTGAGTGCTTATTGTATGCTTGTTTGTTTGTGGTAGAGTACCCGGAGTGCGAAGCGTGCTACTACGAGTCTCTAGCTTTCAAGGATCATCAGCAAGGCAAGTAACACTTTGACCATACCTCTTTACTACCCAGTTTTATTGCATTAGATCAATCCTCAAACAATTGCATGGTTAGGATCTGTATAATATGTGGGTTTTGGGAACTAACCAGAAAGTTCAACTTAAGAACTCCGATTTGCAAAAACAATCAAATCAAACGAAGCAACGAAACTCAAATGACGAAAGAAACAAACTTCGTTTACTAATCTGGACTTAAGTCAAATTTTACAGTGGCAAAAACTTGTTTAAGTTGGTTAAACAGAAAGAGGGTTTTGAGACGAAACTCTAGGCGCTTGAATCGCCTGAATCCAATAAACGAGCGAAAAGATATACTAAAACGAAAATCAGGGCAGAAATCGCGATCGAAAATAATCGCGGAAAATCCAGGGAAAAAGAAAAACTGAAGAACAGGCTAACAAACGAACATTCGCTGTCTGCGACTAAACGGTGAAAATCGTTCGTTAAAACGAACGAACGAACGGGCGTCTGTTAAATAACTAAACCGAAAAAAATAAAACCGATCTAATAAAAAAATAAAACGCGGTTTCTTAAAAAAACCGACGGTTTTCTTAAAGAAAACCGCGGCGGCGGCGGCTACCTCTGGCTGGTCCGACGAGGGCAGCGGCGGGTCTGGCGAGCGGCGGGGCTCCGGCGAGGGCGGCGGCGCGGTGGGGACACAGATACATCTACTAGCCAGAGCAAATAGAAGAAACCACAAGAATACCAAGACTGGGATGACATGTAAAGAGTGAGTACTAGGTACCACATTGGATTAGACATGTCCCCAAGAGTAAAGATATGCAAGGAATTTAAATGATCTCTTTCCCTTAGATGTCTTGCTCCCCCTGAATCTAGCATGGGATACTGGGAGAAGATAGGGAACAGAAAATCAGAGCTTGAAAGAAAACAGAGCTGAAAGATATGAATGATGATCAGAGTTGATGCATGCTAATGCAAATAATAAACACAACAGATCATATGAACATGTCTCTCCCCTCAAGAAGACATGTGGACATCTCTCCTCTTGAACACCAAGCATCTGGGATCCTTGAGAATTACTTTCTACTTAAGTATTCTCTCCCCCTAGAGATCTCTCTCTTCTCTTTGAGGGTCTCTCCCCCTAGAAGGTCTCTCTCCCCCTTTAGGAGATAATATCTCTCTCTCCCTTAAGAAGGTGATAAGCTTTGATGCTCTCTCTCTCTTTAAATGATAAGCTTTGATGTTCTCTCTCTCCCCCTTTGACATCAATTTCCAAGAAGGGTCTTCTGGAATCCGTCGAATGGGTTTGGTCCTTGAGACACAGAACAAAGCAATGATAAAAATGTGATGCTTGTAGAGGACAAGATTCATTGAGTGGAGCTGGATCAGAAGAAATACAGAATTATGTGGCAAACGGTTTTTCCTGTTATGAAGTCGGTGGCACCGAGTGGTATACTTCGGTCGTACCGAAAAGATTCGGTTGGTCCGAAAATAATAAATCGGTGAAACTGAGTTCATCGCAGAGAAAACACTTGTCACCTATGCTCACTAAACTAGTAAGATCTCACAAAGATTTGCAAGGAATTTACTGAAAGATGTGCAATGAATAGGAATGCAGAAAATGCAGAGCAAACAAGAAGAAAGAAATCTAGATGAAGTTTTTTTTTGAAAGGGGAAACAAATATGCATGAGACAAATGCAAAAACACAGAAAAGAACACAAAAGAACTTCATCTAGAGATGGCCGGCGACAAAGTCACCTATGTTAGAGTATATTGACTTAGGAGTCAAGTGAGAGCACTTGATCATAGGTCATACTCATCGTTTAAGCTCAAAATGGGGTTGCCATTTTTTGTTTAAGCATCTTGATGTATTCGCATCTTGTCGAGTTGCTTTAGCTCATGACTTGGAGTAAAGCTTCTCTAAGATGGAATAACATACCTTGGTTGGTGGTGTTGTCCATGTAGTTGAACTTGTGTGGGTTGCTCAAGGTTGATGTAGCTCATCAAGAGTTGGGAGCACCACTTGGAATTTGAGTCCATCTACCTACATGGGTTAGTTCTTGCAAGGAAGAGCACTTGTGTATCCAAAAATGACAATCATGAAGCTCAACATAGAATTTGTCAAAGGATTTGTTTGAGAGGTTTCATGCTTCCTTGTCTTCAACCACCATAGGTGTAGAGACTTGGTGATATAGAGATTGCTCAAGATATGAGTAGATTACAATCTCATGGAGTTTGATTCCACCAAGTACCTACATGGGTTAGATAACATGCGAGATACAAATATATCCAAGACATAAGATTTTCATCATAAGAGAAATATCAAGGATTAGTCATAAGCTCATGTCTTGCATGTATCCAATGGAGTTTCTACTCCAAGTTTGAAGCATCAGTGATGTTCAATTCTCCTCTTAACCTGCAAAACACTTTCTCATCAAGAGGTTTAGTAAATATATCCGCTAATTGCTTTTCGGTGCGAACATGCTTAAGATCAATGTCACCCTTAGCAACGTGATCTCGAATGAAATGATGACGAACTTCAATATGCTTAGTTCGAGAATGTTGCATAGGATTATGACCAATTTTGATAGCACTTCCATTGTCACAAAGCAATGGAACATGTCTCACATATATCCCATAATCTTTAAGAGTTTGGGTCATCCAAAGTAATTGAGCACAACATGAACCAGCGGCAATATATTCAGCTTCGGCAGTGGATAAGGATACCAAGTTTTGTTTCTTGGAGGACCAAGACACAAGAGATCTACCAAGAAATTGACAAGTACCCGATGTGGACTTTCTATTAACCTTGTCTCGAGCATAGTCCGAGTCGGAATAGCCAACAAGATCGAAAGAGGCCCTCTTAGGATACCAAATGCCAAAATTTGGTGTATGGATTAAGTATCTCACTATCCTTTTCACGGCCTTAAGATGACATTCCTTAGGAGCAGCTTGATATCGTGCACACATGCACACACTTAGCATGATATCGGGACGTCAAGCACATAGATATAGCAATGAACAGATCATAGAGGGATAAACCTTTTGGTCAACTGGTTCACCATCTTTGGTCAAGTCATTATGTCCACTAGTAGGCATGGGTGTAGACATACCTTTGCATTCTTGCATATTGAACTTCTTGAACAAGTCCTTGGTGTACTTTGTTTGAGAAACAAAGGTACCTTCCTTAGTTTGCTTGATTTGTAGCCCAAGGAAGAATTTGAGTTCACTCATCATAGACATCTCAAACTTCTGCGACATTAGCTTTCCAAACTTGTCACTAAAATGAGGGTTAGTTGAACCAAATATGATATCATCAACATAAATTTGGCATACAAATAGTTCTCCATTAACCCATTTAGTAAAAAGAGTAGAATCAATTTTCCCAATTTCAAAGCCTTTTTCAATAAGGAACTTGGTTAAGCATTTATACCAAGCTCTAGGAGCTTGTTTAAGACCATAAAGGGCTTTGTGAAGTTTGTAAACATGATTGGGTTTCTTAGGATTGACAAAGCCGGGAGGTTGCTTAACATAAACTTCCTCCTCTATTTCACCATTTAGAAAAGCACTTTTAGTGTCCATTTGGTACAAGGTGATATCATGATGATTAGCATAGGCAAGTAAGATGCGAATGGACTCAAGTCTAGCAACGGGGGCGTAAGTCTCACCATAGTCCATACCTTCGACTTGTGTGTAGCCTTGGGCGACGAGATGTGCTTTGTTGCGAACTACTTGTCCATCTTCATCTTGCTTGTTGCAAAACACCCATTTGGTACCGATGACGTTGTGGTTGTTGTCGGGCTTCTCAACCAATGTCCAAACTTGATTCCTCTCAAAGTTGTGTAGCTCTTCATGCATGGCATTTATCCAGTCCGGATCTTCCAATGCTTCTTCAACCTTCATAGGTTCAATGCTAGAGATGAAAGAATAGTTTTCACAAAAGTTAGCTAAACGAGTTTTAGAGCGAGTGATTCTCCCGGTTTGAATGTCATTGCAGATTTGCTCGACGGGATGATCTTTAGCAACTCTTGCTCGAACTCGTGAAAGCTTTTGCTTGGGTCTTCGTTGAACATCTTCTTCATCTTGTTCTTCTTCTTCTTGGCCTTCTTCATTGTTGGCATTGTCGTTCCCTTGTCGTGGTGGAGAAGGAGGTTGTTGACGTTCATCTTGATGCACTTCCTCGTTTCCTTCATCTTGGTGTGTCCCGCTTGTGGATGCTTCCGTATCAACTCTTGGTTCACCTTGTTGTGAAGTTGAAGCTTCCGCTTGGACGGACGAGGTACTCTCCTTCACCTCCGTTGGACGAACCTTGCCAATAGCCAAGTCTTGAATTGCTCCCGAAGGATCTTTGTCACCTACATCAATTGGCAATTGCTCTACTTGCGAGCCGTTAGATTCATCAAACTTCACATCTACCGTCTCCTCAACCTTTCGGGTGAAATTGTTGTAGACACGGTAAGTGTGAGAGTTTGAGCCATAACCTAGTAGGAAACCTTCATGACATTTAGGAGCAAATTTAGAGCGACGATGCTTATCAAGAATGTAGCACTTTGAGCCGAATACTCGAAAGTATCCAACTTGGGGTTAGTTACCGGTGAGGAGCTCGTATGCCGTCTTGCCGAGTAGCTTGTGAAGATAAAAGTGATTTGTTGCATGACAAGCTGTCTCAACCGCTTCTGCCCAAAAGTGCTTCGGCGTCTTGTACTCATCAAGCATTGTTCTCTCCATTTCGATGAGCGTCCGGTTCTTTCTCTCAACAACTCTGTTTTGTTGAGGTGTGTACGTAGCCGAGAACTCGTGTGAAATCCCTTCTTCATCAAGAAAGGTGTCCACATTTGCGTTCTTGAACTCCCTTCCGTTGTCGCTGCGAACCTTCTTGATCTTCACTTCAAATTGATTTTGGGCCATCCTAGCGAAGTTTTTGAAGATCTTTTGGACCTGCGATTTATCATCGAGAAAGAACAACCACGTAAATCTTGAAAAATCATCAACTATAACTAGACCAAAAGAATTTCCACCGAGACTCTTGTAGGAGTTGGGACCAAAGAGATCCATGTGAAGTAGCTCGAGTGGCCTCCTTGTGGTCATGATGTTCTTCACGGGATGCCTTCCTCCAACCTGTTTACCTGCCTGACAAGCGCTGCAAAGTCTATCCTTATCAAATATGACATCGTTAACTCCAAGGATATGATTTCCTTTAATAAGCTTGTCAAGGTTTCGCATACCAACATGACCAAGTCGTCTATGCCATAACCAACCTTTTGAGGATTTAGCAATGAATCAAGTTTTAGGTTGAGCCTTTTTAGTGAAATCAACAATGTATAGATCACCTCTACGTACACCGATAAAGACCATTTTATGATTATCTCGACGAAACACTTGGCAATCTACTTCAATAAATAGAACATTAAAACCGAAATCAACAAGTCTAGATACTGAAAGTAAGTTGTAACCAAGAGATTCAACGAGCATGACATTTTGTATGGAGCTATCATGTGATATGGCCACCTTACCCTTTGAGTTGTCTCTGAAAGTGACATACTTTCGAGGACTATCATTATCAGCAAGCTCACGAAACATGTCTTTATCTCCGGTCATGTGATCGGTACATCCACTATCAAGAACCCATTCCTTTCCTCCTGACATATATCCCTGAAGATTTGCCATAAGACCAAAATGTCTCATTGCATCATCAAGATCGAAGTCACTATCATCATCCTCATCATAGAATCCATGTTCAACATCGTCATGTGGTGGATCAATGTCAGGACCCCGACTCAATGCCACATCGATCTAGCATGTAACACCTCATATCACTTTGCGGCCTCACGCACGGTATCCCCACGGGTGTCGCCTTACCTTCGCCCGGGACCGTTTGCGCCTTTTGGCACACGTATATGATAGTGTTGCTAGCATCCATATGATAAGGAGCCCGGGCTGACATGGCTAGTCGTAAACCCAAAGTGGCACAAACTTACAGGGACAGGCATCCATGACCCAGCATCGAACGTGTCGGTCATCAGCGAGTGAATCCAGGCTGTAGCACTGGGCTAACAGGACTCCGGTGAACCGGGCTGTAGCGGGCTAACAGGACTCCGGTTTTCACCGCGTGACATTTCCCCGAAGGGACAGACACAGGAACGAAGAAGGACACATGCCGGCCAGCCTAAGTGATCCGGAGCAGTAGCACGCTACCATGGCTCAGTGGAAGCACTAGGAGACATTTCCCGGTAAGAGAGACTACTAAGGATAAACAACTAGATAGTCAGATCCCACACATAGCAATACACATTACACGTACGCATAACATGCAAGTATGTGCTGTACAACATGGTATCACAGCATAACTCAACAACTCATATAGATAAAGGCTCAGAAGAGACATCATAGCATTTATTACAAACAGGGGTCACATGACCCAACATTCAGAGCAATCAAGCAACAAACGGAAGCATTACATGTTTGAGTACGGACATCTATAAATGAAAAAGGCTGAAAGCCTGACTATCTACAACATCTGATCAAGATCGTAGCTGAGGTACAAGCTACTTGTCGAAGTCCACGGGAACACTAGTAAGACCGAAGTCTCCGCTGCCAAAAAACATAAATAAAGCAACATGAGTACAAAGGTACTCAGCAAGACTTACATCAGATCCTATCATACATGCATTTGTCTCAATAAGGTAATGTGGGGTTTAGTTGCAGCAAGCCAGCTTTGACTCTGTGGCTAACCTATTCTACGACTACCAGAAACTCTTGAGGTGATATGGCGCACACGAGTCCACTAATCACCACACAATACACTACTATGGATTCATCCCCGTCTCCCTACGAGAAGGCCATCCATAGCACTCACACTTGTCTTGAGCATTTTAGAGTATCCACTTCAAGTTGTCTATGTACCATGTAAGCATCCAAGAAGTCCATAACCGCGGACCCGGCTATTCGAATAGATCATGTTAACCCTGCAGGGGTGTACTTCTTCACACACGCTCTCGCCACTTACCGCCATGTACACGTCATGTATCTCGGCAACCTTCAAGCGGAAGCCTGGCGAGGGTGTCGGCCACGACCTGACTAACCACACAAGACTCTAGTCCAGGTTTATCGCCTATTCGGGTTCCATCCGCAAGGAGATCCGGCCGGGGTTTCACTCACGGCCCCAAACGATGTGTGCAGGGTTCCCAAGCCCACCTCGCCGGATGGATCTACGCTTGGTACACCGTGCCACTTGTGCCTAGTCTGTCCCAAGCCCACCTGGCCGGGTGCCACTTGGTAGACTACTAACACTACCTACAAACACCAGAAACTAGTTGCGACTCCTGGACAGAGATCAAGTTGGTTAATAAGTCGAGAGGGCTTGGAGCGCCCAGAGCCCAATGCGTGGTAGTATCGAGTCATTGGACAACATACATAGAACTCAGTGCTTAAGGACGGTTCCAGTGAGACAACCCACCATGTACTCCTACATGGCCTCTCACCGCTACCTTTACCAAATCATGTTCACACACTTCACTCTCAACATCGGAACATATCATAACACTCCAATTCATTCCCAATGAATCAGACCTGACACAACTCTAAGCAATAGCAGGCATAGCATGGTAGGAACACAACATGGCTCAATCAACTCCTACACATGCTAGTGGGTTTCAACTATTTACTGTGGCAATGACAGGTCATGCAGAGGAATGGGTTCAACTACCGCAGCACAAAGTAGCAGATGAATCGTTGTTGTCCTAATGCAATAACTGAGAGCAGGAGCGAGAGAGTAGGATTGTATCAGAATGAACAAGGGGGTTTGCTTGCTTGGTAGATCAACAGAGGAGGCACTGCTTCACAGACAGGTACTCTGGAATAGTCTCCGGAGTAGGACCTATCGAGAAGGAACGGTGCCAACAATCAATACACAAGCATATGCAACAATATGATGCATGAACATGGCATGAAGATGTGATGCTGTTTGAGCTAATGCAACTAGTATTCAATTTGAATGAAGTCCATTTGAACCAAAGGTTCAAATGCAACTCCAAAATAAGCTCTTATAAATGCCATAATGTGTTTTCTCATATTCAGCATGTATAAGTTGGTTTGTCATGCATGAAACTAGTACAGATGGATAGATTACATTTTTCTGATAATTTTTCATATATAAATCATTTCAAGCTGAGCTACGGTTGAATTTCTATGAATTTTTGAAGTTTAAATCAATTTCTGGAATTTCCTAATTTAATTTAAATCCAGAAATCATATTATTGCGCCAGCATGATGTCAGCAGTCAACTGCGGCTGACTGGGGTCAAACCTGACGTGTGGGGTCCACACGTCAGTGACACTGGGATTAACCCCGAGTCAAACCTGGGCTGATTAGCTTTGACTAAGCCCTGGGGCCCACTGGTCAGTGTCAGGGGGGTAATTAGGAGGGGGGTTAAGCACTAACTAGGCCGCCACGTCAGCGCCCGTCGAAGTTGGCCGGCGGCGACCAAACGGCGCGGCGGTGCTTCGCCGGAACGCGCTACAGGCGGCGGGAAAGCGCGCGGAGACTACCCATCGGCGGCCCGCGCTCGACCGCATCCACCTGGGCATAGGGAAGGTCGCGGGGACGGCGGAGCTCGCCGGAGCAGAGCTCGCGGCGGTGACCGGAGCTCAGTTGATGCGAGTTAGGTGCTGGAGGGCACTAGGGAGGCTGCGAGCGGGTCCGCGCGACTCGCCAGAGTGCACTGAGTGCAACGGCGAGCTCGGCTGCGGCCTGCGGCGGCTGTGGCCACGACGGCGAGGAGCTGCGACAGCGATGGCTTCGGCCATGGTGGGAAACGGAGCTACGGCGCGGGAACGAGGGGGAGAAGAGAGGGGAAACGGGGAGATGCTCACGTTGGATCCAGCGAAGGCGTCAGCGGGCTCGGGGAAGCACTGGTGCGGCCGGAGCGTCGTCGGCGATCTCGGGCAGCCGGCGATGAAGACGACGAGGGTGGCGACGATGGAGGCCGTCCGGAGGTGCGTGGCTCGACGAGGAGGTGGAGGGGGTCGTGGCGGAGCTCGTGGACTCTACGGAGGGGCGAGGGGACGGCGGGGAGCGCATCGGTGGTGAGCTGCGGCGGCGGCAGCGCTTCGGGCGCGGGGAGAGGGAGATGTCCAGGGGAGGAGGGAGAGCGAGAGAGAGTGGAAGAGGACCGGGGCGGCGCGTGGCGACGTTCCAAGGCGTCCAGGGCGACGAGAGGGAGAAGCAGGAGGTGGCCGGGCGCGTGGCCGCGGTCGGCTGTGGCGCGGGCACGCACCTGCTTGGCGAGGGGGAGAAGACGATAGAGGAGGAGGCGGGCTGGGCTGGCTGCTGGGCTGCGCGGTGCCGGGCCAGCACAGGAGCTGGGCCGCAGGTAGGTCCAGGTAAGGTTTTTTTCCCCTTTTTGTTTTCTTTTCTATTTTTCTGACATTTGTTCTGATTTAGTAACAATGCTAAAACAATTTATTTACTTATGCCAATTTTTATGGAAGCTAGTTATATTATTCCAGAGCTCCTTTATAAATGGCATAATTTTTGGACAATATTATATATATATAACAATATATATCCAAAGCAAATAATTACTGCATTAATTCCAAATGCCCAAAATAAATACTTATGAGGTCCTAAAAATATTGGTTTGATTTTTATCTCTGTCCAATATTTTCAGAGAGCAACATGAGCATTTTCTTGGACCTTTTTGGAGCAATTTTTATTTGGGTCATTTCCAAAAATGAATCTGAGGGTTTCACAAATCCCCATTTCAAAATTAAATGGAATTTAAACATGATGCACAAATGACTAGCTAGCCTTGAGCATACCAGAACTAGGGATGTGACAACTCGCCCCCACTTGAAAGAATCTCGTCCCGAGATTCAGGGGTTGACGGAAAGAAAGCGGGGTACTCCAGTCGAAGACGATCTTCTCGCTCCCAAGTAGCTTCTCTCTCGGAATGATGAGACCACTGAACCTTGAGAAACTTGATGTTCTGACGTCGAGTGACACGCTCTGCTTGATCAAGAATGCGAACCGGGTACTCTCGGTATGTGAGGTTATCTTGGAGATCAAGCGTTTCGTGGTCCACTCCGCGGATGGGATCCGAGAAGCAACGCCTGAGTTGAGAGACGTGGAAGACATCATGAACTCGAGAAAGATGTGGGGGTAGTTCCAATTGGTAGGCAACCTCTCCTCGTTTAGCGAGAATGCGAAAAAGACCAATGTAACGAGGAGCCAACTTGCCCTTGATACCGAAACGATGGGTACCCTTCATGGGAGTAACCCGAAGGTAAGCCTTGTCGCCAACTTCATAAGACACTTCCTTATGACGACGGTCATACTGGCTCTTTTGACGAGATTGGGCTGTTTTCAAATTCTCACGAATGATGCGAACTTGCTCTTCTGCCTCCTGGATCATGTCTGGTCCAAAGAATTGTCTTTCACCGGTTTCTGACCCGTTCAAAGGTGTTCGACATCTTCGTTCATAGAGAACCTCAAAAGGAGCTTTCTTGAGGCTGGATTGATAGCTATTGTTATAAGCAAACTCGGCAAAAGGAAGACATTTCTCCCAATCCATACCGAATGAGATAACGCAAGCTCTAAGCATGTCTTCGAGAATTTGGTTGACCCTTTCCACCTGACCACTCGACTGAGGGTGGAAAGCAGTACTGAAGGAAAGATGGGTTCCCATGGCAGTTTGGAAACTCTCCCAGAAATGAGAAGTGAAAAGACTGCCACGGTCTGAATTGATCTCTAGTGGAACACCATGAAGTGACACTATTCGAGAAATATATAAGTCAGCGAGCTGACTATCAGTAATACTTTCTCGAACAGGAAGGGAGTGAGCCACTTTGGAAAGACGATCAACGACTACGAAGATAGCATTATTCCCTTTCTTGGTCCTGGGAAAACCGGTGATGAAGTCCATACCAGCTTTATCCCATTTCCATTCAGGGATAGCTAAAGGCTGAAGGGTGCCAGCAGGTCTCTGATGCTCTGCCTTAACGCGATGACAAACGTCACAGTTAGCAATGAACTGAGCAATCTCTCTCTTCATCCTAGTCCACCGGAACCTCTGGCGTAGGTCCTGATACATCTTAGTGCTACCGGGATGAATCGTGAGAGGAGATTCATGCGCCTCCTTAAGAAGCAGTTGTCGAAGATGTTGATTCTTGGGAACCACCAAGCGATTCTCAAAGAAAACAACACCACGATCATCCATAGAGAAACATCCACCAACTCCCTTCTTAATGTTTCTCTTGATCCGAGAAATTCCTGTGTCTTGCTTTTGATCTGCGATAATCTGATCCTTAAGATCAGGTTTCGCCACCAGGGTAGAAAGGAATCCGTGAGGAGCAATGTGAAGGTTAAGCTTACAGAATTCCTCATGGAGAAGTGGTTGGCCTTGCTGCAACATGAGATTGCTGCAATAGGATTTATGGCTTAACGCATCAGCCATGACATTGGCTTTGCCTGGGGTGTAGGTAATCCCTAGATCATAATCTATGATTAACTCCAACCAATGTCTTTGCCTAAGGTTCAGATCCGGTTGGGTGAAGATATACTTGAGACTCTGGTGATCAGTGTAGATCTCGCAACGTTTACCAAGGAGGTAATGTCGCCATGTCTTGAGTGCATAGACTACGGCTGCAAGCTCTAGATCATGTGTAGGATAATTATCCTCATGCGGATGCAACTGTCGAGATGCATAGGCAATCACATGATGATCCTGCATAAGAATGCAACCTAGTCCCTGTCGTGAGGCGTCACAATAGATAACAAAGTCCTTTGTGAAATCCGGTGGCACAAGTATGGGAGCAGAAGTCAGGCGTCTTTTCAGTTCCTGAAAACTGTACTCACATTGTGGGGACCACTCAAAATTTTTATCTTTCTTGAGAAGTTTCGTGAGGGGTTTGGCTACTTTGGAGAAGTTTTCAACAAAGCGGCGACAATAGCTGGCTAGACCAAGGAAACTCCTAACTTGTTTAACGGTTTCAGGTGGAGTCCAATCAAGGACGGCCTTAACTTTCTCGGGGTTGACAGCAATGCCCTTACCAAAGATTACGTGGCCTAGGTAGGTCACTTCTGGCAACCAAAATTCGCACTTGGAGAACTTGGCGTAAAGACGATGCTCTCTGAGTTTTCCTAACACAAGTCTAAGATGTTCGGCATGCTCTTCCTCGTTCTTCGAGTAAATAAGAATATCATCGAGGTAAACCACGACAAATTTATCTAGGTACTCCATGAAGATCGAGTTCATCAAGCGGGAGAAAGTGGCTGGGGCGTTGGTTAGACCGAAGGACATGACGGTGTACTCGTACTGACCATAACGAGTGACAAAAGCTGTCTTGGGAATGTCCCTGTTTCTGATCTTGATTTGGTGGTAGCCTAACCTCAAATCCATCTTGGAGAAGACTGAGGATCCAGCGAGCTGATCATACAGGTCGTTGATCCTGGGGAGCGGATACTTGTTCTTTATCGTGACCAAATTAACGGGACGATAATCTACAACCATCCGGTCCGTACCATCCTTCTTCTTGATGAAGAGGACGGGGCAAGCCCAAGGAGAAGAACTAGGACGGATGAAACCCTTTTGCAAGGACTCATCAAGTTGTTTCTTAAGCTCGGCTAGTTCTAAGGGTGCCATCTTGTAGGGTCTCCTAGAGATTGGAGCGGTTCCAGGGATAAGATCTATGACGAACTCTACATCTCGGTCAGGTGGAACACCTGGCAGTTCCTCTGGAAAGACATCCGGAAAGTCACGGACTACCGGGATATCTTCAAGGTCTGGAAGAGGGCTGGCATTAAGAGAATAGAGCTGACGCTTTGCAACTCTAGTGGAGACAGTGACTATCTTGCCAGATGGGTGTGTGAGCTGAACAGACCTGGTGAAACAATCAATCTTGGCATGATGAGCTGTCATCCAGTCCATACCCAGGATGATGTTAATATCCCAAGACTTGAGAGATATCAAAGAAGCAAGGAATACAAGTCTGTCAACATGGATTTCATTGCCATAACTTATCCTAGAAGTTTACCATTTGGTTCCAGGAGTTTGAATAAGTAATGGGGAGGGCATATCACAAAATGACATGTCGTGCAAGCGGGCATAGCTTTCAGAAATGAAGGAATGAGACGCTCCAGTATCGAACAAAACCGATGCCGGATGACAGTTGACAAGGAGTGTACCAAGAACGACATGTGGATCATCATGAGCGTCTTTAGCTGAGACGTGATGCACACGTCCATGTTCAGTGGGAGCTGACTTGGCACTGATCATCTTGCGTGATGGCTTACCATGGCCAATAGACTTCTCGGGCTGGGGTGGAGCAACTCTGGTCTGAGTGCAAATACGGGCAATGTGGCCTGGCTCTCCGCACTTGTAACAAATCTTGGAGGTAGGATGTGGACCCGCATTGGAAGGCGGTCCGCCAATAGGCCTGGGTGGAGCATACTGCTGAATTGGATGAGGTGCCACACAAGATGGCCTCAGTACATATTTGAGTGGAAGAGCGGAGTTCGGAACCCAAATCCGGCGCTTTTGAGAACTAGAACCCGAGAAAGATCCCAAATCACGGGTGTGCTTACGAGACTCCTCGTAAGTGAGTTGAGCTGTCTCTGCATTAATGGCCTTGTTCACCAGAGCTTGGAATGTATCACAATGATGCAGGTGGAGATCACGACGCAACTTGGGGTTGAGACCCTTCCGGAACCTAGCCTGCTTCTTGGCGTCCATGGACACCTCTTCTGAAGTATAGCGGGCAAGGTTCTCAAACTCTCTACTGTAGGCATCAACAGCCATCTTACCCTGGGTGAAACTACTGAACTCTTCTCTCTTACGATCGATGAGGGATTCAGGAATGTGATGCTCGCGAAAAGCCTCAACAAAATCCCTCCAGGTGGGAGTCTGGTCAGCTGGAAGCATAGCCTCATAGTTCTGCCACCAAAGACTAGCAGGACCTTCCAGGTGGTATGTGGCATAGGTGACCTTGTCATCTTCAGCTATGTTCGCGGAACACAGCTTATGAGTGATGCTACGGAGCCAGTCATCTGCATCGAGTGGCTCGGTGGAATGATGAAAGGTGGGTGGGTGCAAGCGAATGAAGTCATGAATGGTCTCAGACTTATTGGACTGATGTGTGGTGTTCTCCTTGATACGTGCCAACAAACGGTTAGACTCACGCTTGTTCCTCTCCATTTCTAACATGAACTCTGTCAACGAAGGCGGGTCGGGAGGATCCTCATCCCTACCATCTCCATGGTTCTGGCTACGAACAATAGAACTTGATGACATCCTGAGAAACGAAACCAGGGACGGAGTCAGCATCAACTATAGACTGTAGAATGTTGGACAAGGAATTAGTATCTCTCGAACTCCTAGGGAAATTCCGGCAGAATAACGGCAATAAAATGCTCAGAATGAGACATCCTGCCAACGATGGGGTAGTACAACAACTCAACATCACCAATCAAGGTTCTGGGATAGTACTAAACAGACTACATCGGAAGTACTCGAAACTGGGATATGACTCTGATCAACCAACCCTATGGGACTACGGAGTAGTAACACGTGGTCCTGATAAATGGAAAGAGAGAGCCTAGTTCCTTAACCCCGTAGGAAAGATAGGATAACTCAGATCAGAAGGCCATGGGTTAAAAGGAGTAAAAAGAGCCTTACGTTCCTTCCCACAATCAACTCCCTTATATAACTAAAGAATTTCTAGACTCAACTTCGACCAGTTTGGCTTGGTAATCCTACAGGCAGTCAGGCTCTGATACCAAAGCTGTCAGGACCCCGACTCAATGCCACATCGATCTAGCATGTAACACCTCATATCACTTTGCGGCCTCATGCACGGTATCCCCACGGGTGTCGCCTTACCTTCGCCCGGGACCGTTTGCGCCTTTTGGCACACGTATATGATAGTGTTGCTAGCATCCATATGATAAGGAGCCCGGGCTGACATGGCTAGTCGTAAACCCAAAGTGGCACAAACTTACGGGGACAGGCATCCATGACCCAACATCGAACATGTCGGTCATCAGCGAGTGAATGCAGGCTGTAGCACTGGGCTAACAGGACTCCGGTGAACCAGGCTGTAGCGGGCTAACAGGACTCCGGTTTTCACCGCGTGACATTTCCCCGAAGGGACAGACACAGGAACGAAGAAGGACACATGCCGGCCAGCCTAAGTGATCCGGAGCAGTAGCACGCTACCATGGCTCAGTGGAAGCACTAGGAGACATTTCCCGATAAGAGAGACTACTAAGGATAAACAACTAGATAGTTAGATCCCACACATAGCAATACACATTACACGTACGCATAACATGCAAGTATGTGCTGTACAACATGGTATCACAGCATAACTCAACAGCTCATATAGATAAAGGCTCAGAAGAGCCATCATAGCATTTATTACAAACAGGGGTCACATGACCCAACATTCAGAGCAATCAAGCAACAAACGGAAGCATTACATGTCTGAGTACAGACATCTATAAATGAAGAAGGCTGAAAGCCTGACTATCTACAACATCCGATCAAGATCGTAGCTGAGGTACAAGCTACTTGTCGAAGTCCACAGGAACACTAGTAAGACCGAAGTCTTCGCTGCCAAAAAACATAAATAAAGCAACATGAGTACAAAGGTACTCAGCAAGACTTACATCAGATCCTATCATACATGCATTTGTCTCAATAAGGTAATGTGGGGTTTAGTTGCAGCAAGCCAGCTTTGACTCTATGGCTAACCTGTTCTACGACTACCAGAAACTCTTGAGGTGATATGGCGCACACGAGTCCACTAATCACCACAGAATACACTACTATGGATTCATCCCCGTCTCCCTACGAGAAGGCCATCCATAGCACTCACACTTGTCTTGAGCATTTTAGAGTATCCACTTCAAGTTGTCTATGTACCATGTAAGCATCCAAGAAGTCCATAACCGCGGACCCGGCTATTCGAATAGATCATGTTAACCCTGCAGGGGTGTACTTCTTCACACACGCTCTCGCCACTTACCGCCATGTACACGTCATGTATCTCGGCAACCTTCAAGCGGAAGCCTGGCGAGGGTGTCGGCCACGACCTGACTAACCACACAAGACTCTAGTCCAGGTTTATCGCCTATTCGGGTTCCATCCGCAAGGAGATCCGGCCGGGGTTTCACTCACGGCCCCAAACGATGTGTGCAGGGTTCCCAAGCCCACCTCGCCGGATGGATCTAC
>NC_041389.1:274539602-274560870 GCF_002162155.2 Triticum dicoccoides
CCAGAAACTAGTTGCGACTCCTGGACAGAGATCAAGTTGGTTAATAAGTCGAGAGGGCTTGGAGCGCCCGGAGCCCAATGTGTGGTAGTATCGAGTCATTGGACAACATACATAGAACTCAGTGCTTAAGGACGGTTCCAGTGAGACAACCCACCATGTACTCCTACATGGCCTCTCACCGCTACCTTTACCAAATCGTGTTCACACACTTCACTCTCAACATCGGAACATATCATAACACTCCAATTCATTCCCAATGAATCAGACCTGACACAACTCTAAGCAATAGCAGGCATAGCATGGTAGGAACACAACATGGCTCAATCAACTCCTACACATGCTAGTGGGTTTCAACTATTTACTGTGGCAATGACAGGTCATGCAGAGGAATGGGTTCAACTCCCGCAGCACAAAGTAGCAGATGAATCGTTGTTGTCCTAATGCAATAACTGAGAGCAGGAGCGAGAGAGTAGGATTGTATCGGAATGAACAAGGGGGTTTGCTTGCCTGGTAGATCAACAGAGGAGGCACTGCTTCACAGACAGGTACTCTGGAACGGTCTCCGGAGCAGGACCTATCGAGAAGGAACGGTGCCAACAATCAATACACAAGCATATGCAACAATATGATGCATGAACATGGCATGAAGATGTGATGCTGTTTGAGCTAATGCAACTAGTATTCAATTTGAATGAAGTCCATTTGAACCAAAGGTTCAAATGCAACTCCAAAATAAGCTCTTATAAATGCCATAATGTGTTTTCTCATATTCAGCATGTATAAGTTGGTTTGTCATGCATGAAACTAGTACAGATGGATAGATTACATTTTTCTGATAATTTTTCATATATAAATCATTTCAATCTGAGCTACGGTTGAATTTCTATGAATTTTTGAAGTTTAAATCAATTTCTGGAATTTCCTGATTTAATTTAAATCCAGAAATCATATTATTGCGCCAGCATGACGTCAACACGACGTCAGCAGTCAACTGCGGCTGACTGGGGTCAAACCTGACGTGTGGGGTCCACACGTCAGTGACACTGGGGTTAACCCCGAGTCAAACCTGGGCTAATTAGCTTTGACTAAGCCCTAGGGCCCACTGGTCAGTGTCAGGGGGGTAATTAGGAGGGGGGTTAAGCACTAACTAGGCCGCCACGTCAGCGCCCGCCGGAGTTGGCCGGCAGCGACCAAACCGCGTGGCGGTGCTTCGCCGGAACGCGCTA
The DNA here is from genome assembly GCF_002162155.2 of Triticum dicoccoides. Lineage (NCBI taxonomy): Eukaryota > Viridiplantae > Streptophyta > Magnoliopsida > Poales > Poaceae > Triticum > Triticum dicoccoides. The sequence goes on from NC_041389.1 coordinate 274,540,829, forward strand.
CAGGCGGCGGGAAAGCGCGCGGAGACTACCCATCGGCGGCCCGCGCTCGACCGCATCCACCTGGGCATAGGGAAGGTCGCGGGGACGGCGGAGCTCGCCGGAGCAGAGCTCGCGGCGGCGACCGGAGCTCGGTTGATGCGAGTTAGGTGCTGCAGGGCACTAGGGAGGCTGCGAGCGGGTCCGCGCGACTCGCCAGAGTGCACTGAGTGCAACGGCGAGCTCGGCTGCGGCCTGCGGCGGCTGTGGCCACGAGGCGAGGAGCTGCGGCGGCGATGGCTTCGGCCATGGTGGGAAACGGAGCTACGGCGCGGGAACGAGGGGGAGAAGAGAGGGGAAATAGGGACATGCTCATGGTGGATCCAGCAAAGGCGTCAGCGGGCTTGGGGAAGCACTGGTGCGGCCGGAGCGTCGTGGGCGATCTCGGGCAGCCGGCGATGAAGATGACGAGGGTGGCGACGATGGAGGCTGTCCGGGTGCGTGGCTCGACGAGGAGGTGGAGGGGGTCGTGGCGGAGCTCGTGGACTCTACGGAGGGGCGAGGGGACGGCGGGGAGTGCGTCGGTGGTGAGCTGCGGCGGCGGCAGCGCTTCGGGCGCGGGGAGAGGGAGATGTCCAGGGGAGGAGGGAGAGCGAGAGAGAGTGGAAGAGGACCGGGGCGGCGCGTGGCGACGTTCCAGGGCGTCCAGGGCGACGAGAGGGAGAAGCAGGAGGTGGTCGGGCGCGTGGCCGCGGTCGGCTGTGGCGCGGGCACGCACCTGCTTGGCGAGGGGGAGAAGACGACAGAGGAGGAGGCGGGCTGGGCCGGCTACTGGGCTGCGCGGTGCCGGGCCAGCACAGGAGCTGGGCCGCAGGTAGGTCCAGGTAAGGTTTTTTTCCCCTTTTTGTTTTCTTTTTATTTTTCTGACATTTGTTCTGATTTAGTAATAATACTAAAACAATTTATTTACTTATGCCAATTTTTATGGAAGCTAGTTATATTATTCCAGAGCTCCTTTATAAATGGCATAATTTTTGGACAATATTTTATATATATAACAATATATATCCAAAGCAAATAATTACTGCATTAATTCCAAATGCCCAAAATAAATACTTATGAGGTCCTAAAAATATTGGTTTGATTTTTATCTCTGTCCAATATTTTCAGAGAGCAACATGAGCATTTTCTTGGACCTTTTTGGAGCAATTTTTATTTGGGTCATTTCCAAAAATGAATCTGAGGGTTTCACAAATCCCCATTTCAAAATTAAATGGAATTTAAACATGATGCACAAATGACTAGCTAGCCTTGAGCATACCAAAACTAGGGATGTGACAATCAAGTCCTAGAGAGGGTGATTCATTAGAGTTTGATAATCTTGCTTATGAATTTTTATAGCTTCGGAAATAATGTCACAAATGATACCAACATTTCCTTTGGCACGCATAAGGTTAGTAAGCTCAAATAGACGATCACCAAATGAAGGATCACTAGTATTCATCTTACTCAAGGCAATAGACTTATGGAGAATTTCATCAAGATTCTTCAAGGAATAATCGGGAAATCATTCCTCAAGAAATTTCCATATGGTGTAGGCACACTTAAAAGTAGGCAAACATCCAAGCAAGTTTCTAGGCAATCATCTAATGATAAGATCAGCAGTTCTAAGATTCCTAATCATGTCAATTGGCTCGTCATGGGTAGGATGCATAGGATCAACATAAGGTGCACAAGGGCTAGCAATGTACTTGTTAAAATGATATTGATTGAAGATAACAAGCATCTCATTTTTTCACTCATGAAAATACTCCCCATCAAGAATAGGCACTCTATGTCTAATACTCCCAATAGTAGACTCATCCATCTTCCTCCAATGGTGATTAAACCAAAGCAATGGAGACCAATGCTCTGATACCACTTGTAGGACCTTGAGAAGAGGTGTCTATAGGGGGGTGATTAGACACTAAGTGCAAATGTTGCAGTTTGTAAGTTTCTTTGAGTTTAAGTGGAGTTTAGGCACAATTTCAACAATCACAATACATATCAAGCAATCATGCAAAGAGTATATGAGCAGCGGAAAGTAAAGCATGCAACTTGCAAGAAAGTAAAGGGAAGGGTTTGGAGGATTCAAACGCAATTGGAGACACGGATGTTTTTGGCGTGGTTCCGATAGGTGGTGCTATCGTACATCCACGTTGATGGAGACTTCAACCCACGAAGGGTAATGGCTGCGCGAGTCCACGGAGGGCTCCACCCACGAAGGGTCCACGAAGAAGCAACCTTGTCTATCCCACCATGGCCGTCGCCCACGAAGGACTTGCCTCACTAGCGGTAGATCTTCACGAAGTAGGCGATCTCCTTGCCCTTACAAACTCCTTGGTTCAACTCCACAATCTTGTCGGAGGCTCCCAAGTGACACCTAGCCAATCTAGGAGACACCACTCTCCAAGAAGTAACAAATGGTGCGTTGATGATGAACTCCTTGCTCTTGTGCTTCAAATGATAGTCTCCCCAACACTCAACTCTCTCTCATAGGATTTGGATCTGGTGGAAAGAAGATTTGAGTGGAAAGCACCTTGGGGAAGGCTAGAGATCAAGATTCATATGGTAGGAATGGAATATCTTGGCCTCAACACATGAGTAGGTAGTTCTCTCTCAGAAAATGTATGCTGGAAGTGTAGGTTCAGTCTGATGGCTCTCTCCACGAATAAAGAGGAGGTGGAGGGGTATATATAGCCTCCACACAAAATCTAACGTTACACACAATCTACCAAACTCGGTGGGACCGAATCGTTAAACTCGGTCAGACCGATTCAGCAAATAATGTGACCGTTAGGGTTTTCGGTGGGACCGAAATGCAACTCGGTGAGACCGATATGGTTAGGGTTAGGGCATAACGTAATCTCGGTAGGACCGATTACACAAACTCGGTGAGACCGATTTGGTAATAAGCTTTCCAGAGAGTTGGTCAGGCAAACTCGGTGGGACCGATTACTCAAACTCGGTGGAACCGATTTTGGTAATAAGTTTCCAGAGAGTTTTCATTGTAATCTCGGTACTACCGATTTCTCAAACTCGGTGAGACCGATTTGATAATGGACATACACAGAGAGATTACAATCCCATCTCGGTGTGACCGAGATCCCTATCGGTAAGACCGATTTGCTTAGGATTTGTGGCAGTGGCTATGGCTTTTTGGAATCGGTGGCGCTGGATAGGAAGTTTCGGTGTGACCGATTTTGGCTTTGGGTTTAGGTCATTTGTGGATGTGGGAAAGTAGTTGAGGGTTTTAGAGCATATCACAAAGCACATGAAGCAAGAGGCTCATTAAGCAACACCTCATCCCTCCTTGATAGTATTGGCTTTTCCTATAGACTCAATGTGATCCTGGACCACTAAAATGTAAAATGAAGAGTCTTGAGCTTGAAGCTTGAGCCAATCCTTTGTCCTTAGCATCTTGAAGGTGTTCCCACAACCTTTAGTCCATGCCACTCCATTGTTGAACTTATCTGAAACATGCTAGATAAAGGTGTTAGTCCAACAAGAGATATGTTGACATTAATTACCAAAACCACCTAGGGAGCACTTGTGCTTTCAAGGAGTAGGGTTTTACCTCCATCGAGAGGGCCCGAACCTTGGTAAAAACATCGTGTCCCTTGTCTCCTGTTACCATCCGCCTAGACGCACAGTTCGGGACCCCCTACCCGAGATCCGCCGGTTTTGACACCGACATTGGTGCTTTCATTGAGAGTTCCTCTGTGCCGTCGCCATCAGGAAGGATGCCCCGTCCCGTCTTTAAAGACGGCACTGTGGCTAAAAGAGCTTTGGCTATCGGCCAAACTCTCCGGATAGGCGGTTTCCTTATGACCGCCTGTTCGGCCGCCGCGCCGACGATGACTTCTTGGGTCATCGAAAGCAATCTTCACGTCAACTCGGAACTCAATGAGCAGTTAGATCTGATGGAGCTCTCTTCCTTAAACGAGCTTTTGGATCGCATCGCCACCCTGGGAGTCGCTACAGACTACGATCAAATTGGCTTAAACCCGATCTGAGAAAGATTAACTCTCCCCAGGTTACCCACCACGTTGCTGTGGTAGAGGAACACTGCGGCGACCCTTCTTCTATCTTAAGGACTAGTTACGTCCGCATTCCTGATCCCTCCATGTCGTATTTCCGTGGAGGGGAGGACGTCACTCAAGCCCTGAACCTAAAGTTAGGCAGCGGGCTAGATTCATTGGACAACATCCAAGAACCCAAGCTTCCAAGTTCGAAAACTACTTGGCCCCTGAGATTTAAAGTGGACGGGGTTCCGAATTTAATTCCACCCGCCCACCCAAACATAAGTGATCTGTCCCAAATCCGGCAAGAGCCCGCAGAAACAGTACACCATTACTAGGCCAGATTCCTCCTGGTCATAAACAGGATAAAGGATTGCCGTGAGGAGGTTGCAATTTCATTCTTCTGCAATAATTGCACGGACAAGGGAATCCTCAACGCCGTAAGTCGGCGTGAAATCACACGCTTCGCTGACTTGGCGTCCATAGTACGAAAGTACTGTGCGATGGAAAGCGCCTGGAAAACCGAAACCAATTTTTGGGACAATCCAGCCCTGAATACAATCCCAGTCCAAAATAAAAAGGTGCATTATCGCCAGGCACCTGGGTTAAATACCAAAAAGAAAAAACCCTCTATAGGGCATGGAACCGTATTGGAAGGATGGCTCAATGGACCCTGCAAAATTCATAGTACAGAGGGCGCCACTCCAACTCATAGCCTTAGAGCATGTTGGATACTACGGCAGGTGGCCAAAAGCGGCGAAGAGCTTCTAACTCCAGAGCACCAGCCCAAGGATACCAGTACGGTATTAACAGTCTTCGAGACTTTCGCATCACATAATATGCGGAAACGAACACTCCGCAGCCTTGCCGAAGTCTACCAAGTAGAAACAATAAGCCCATGGAGTGACACGGCAATTACCTTTAATGCAGTGACGAACCTAAATTCCAAACAGCCCGAGCACCAGCCGCATTGGTCCTCAGTCCAATAGTGGACGGCTTTCGCCTTACCAAGGTACTCATGGATGGTGGCAGCGGATTGAACCTCATTTACGAGGAAACCCTTAGAAAAATGGAAATAGACTGGAGCCGCATTGAGCAAAGCAGCACAACCTTTAGAGGAATAATCCCCAGTCGGGAAGCATGCTGTACAGGAAAAATCACACTGGATGTGGTGTTCGGCATGCCGGATAATTACAAGTCCGAGGAGGTCACGTTCCAAGTGGCGCCATTCAGCAGCGGATATCACGCTCTATTAGGGCGAGAAGCATTCAAAAATTTCCAAGCTATACCCCATTACGGGTACATGAAGCTCAAAATGCCCGGGCCCAACGGAATCATCACTCTTGCTGGTGACCCGGACACAGCACTCCGCGCCGAAAACAAGACAGTCGCACTGGCCCTCGAGGCACTATCCGAAGCCCTAGTGGCCGAGGAACTCACTACGCTGCGCTCCACGGTAAATAGGGACGATGTGATACTCGATAAGAGATCCAAGTCCACCTCCTTTAAACTAGCGGACGAAATAGTCAGATTCCAAGTCCATCCAACGGACCCTACAAAAACGGCCTCCATTGGGACACAATTAAACCCTGATGTAGACGCCGCACTACGAGAATTCCTGCCCGAAAATTGGGACATCTTTGCCTGGCACCCTTCAGACATGCCAGGAATCCCACGCCGTCTGGCCAAGCATAGCCTAAACATCATAAAAGGATTCAAGCCAGTCAAACAGGCTCTTTGGCATTTCTCCGAACCCAAGAGACAGGCCATGGGAGAGGAGCTAGCCAAATTATTGGAGGCCGGATTCATCAGAGATATAAAACATCCGGACTGGCTAGCAAACCTGGTGATGGTACCAAAGAAGGACAAATCATGGCGCCTATGCGTCGATTTTAAAGACCTCAACAAGGCTTGCCCAAAGGATCCCTTCCCCCTCCCCCGCATCGATCAAATTATCGACGCTACCGCAGGACACGATTCATTGTGTTTCCTCGATGCATACTCCGGCTACCACCAAATTAAGATGGTAGAGCCCGACCAGGCCGCAACGGTATTCATCACCCCATACGGCCCATTCTGCTTCAACACAATGCCCTTTGGGCTCAAAAACGCCGGCGCAACATATCAGCGCATGATTCAGACATGTGTGGCAAACTAGATCGGCAAAACAGTGGAGGCATACATAGACGATGTGGTCGTCAAAACCAAGCACGTCGAAACTCTAGTAGACGATTTGAGGCTCACATTCGATAATCTCCGAACATATGACATTAAGCTTAACCCGGAAAAATGTGTTTTCGGCATACCAGCCAGAAAGCTCTCGGGCTTCATTGTATCCGGTAGAGGAATTGAAGCAAACCCAGCCAAGATCCGAGCTCTGTCACAATTGGATATCCCAAAGGACCTCAAACAAATACAAAAATTGACGGGATGTGTGGCGGCTTTAAGCCGCTTTATCTCCCATTTAGGAGAAAAGGCATTACCCCTTTATCGCCTTCTCCGATGCACCGAACACTTCAAGTGGATGGATGCCGCCACGGCCGGACTCGAAAAAATAAAAGCCATATTGGTAACAAATCTGGTCCTGGCCGCGCCCAACGTGGGTGAACCAATGCTATTATATATCGCGGCAACTCATCAAGTTGTAAGCGCGGTACTCATTGTCGAACGAGAAACGGACGGACACAAGTTCCCCCTTCAAAAACTAGTTTACTACGTGTCCACTGTCCTGACTCCATGCAAGTCACGGTACCCGCATTATCAGAAGATAGTGTATGCGGTGTTCATGGCATCCCGGAAGCTGCGACACTACTTTCAAGAGTGTTCGATAACAGTAGCCTCTGAAGTACCTCTTAATGACATTATAAACAACCGCGACGCAATGGGCCGGATCGCCAAATGGGCCATTGAGCTCCTCCCGTTCGACATAACCTATAAGCCACGGCGAGCTATTAAGTCGCAAGTTTTGGCCGACTTCATCGCCGAATGGACTAAAGCCGAACTCCCTAAAGAGTACGGCGCATATTCCAACTGGATCATGCACTTCGACGGCTCAAAAATGTTGGCTGGTCTAGGGGCTGGCGTCGTCCTGACGTCCCCAACCGGAGATACGATTCAATACGTGCTCCAGATAATGTATACGGACTCCAACAACGTAGCCGAATACGAGGCCCTTCTATATGGCCTCCGGATGGCAATCTCCATGGGCATTCAATGCCTAGAGGTGCGCGGGGATTCGAACCTCGCGATATCCCAAATAAATGGAGACTTCGATGCCAAGGATCCGAAAATGGCAGCTTATCGCAACGCCGTCCTAAAAATGTCAGCTCGGTTTGAGGGGCTTGAATTTCACCATATAGCCCGAGATAACAACCAGGCAGCAGACGTATTGGCACGCATTGGCGCAAAGCGCGATGCCGTCCCTTCCAACATCTTCCTAGAGAGGCTGTTCAGGCCATCCGTACTATGGGAGGGGGAATACGGAAATAATAACCCGCACCCAACCGCACTGCCCGACACCGAACATTCTAACACAATTGGCGGTTCTTCCAACGAAGTAACATCCTCAGCCCACGTAATAATGGCAGTCATTGCCCCGTGGACGGAACCATTCCTAGCCTACCTAACCAGGCAAGAACTTCCCGAGGACCAAAACGAGGCCCGCTGCATAGTGCGGTGATCTAAAGCCTATAAGGTCCATGAGGGAGAGCTTTACAAGAAAAGCACAACCGGAGTCCTTCAAAGGTGTATCTCCAAAGAGGAAGGGCGGAACCTTCTGGCTGAAATTAATGCCGGACTCGGCAGGCACCATGCCGCAGCCCGGGCCCTTGTAGGCAAGGCCTTCCGTACAGGATTTTATTGGCCGACGGCCCAGGCAGATGCTCAGGACTTAGTCCAACAATGCGTCGGTTGCCAGCTCTTTGCTAATCAAAGCCACATGCCACCCACCGCCCTCAAAACTATACCCATAACCTGGCCCTTTGCGGTCTGGGGGCTTGACATGGTTGGACCCCTTAAAGGAGGAACCCACAAGCAAAAATACCTACTGGTCATGGTGGATAAATTCACCAAATGGATAGAGGCCAAACTTGTTAAGACGACCGAATCCGGACCGGTGATAGACTTCATATCAGGGGTCGTACACCGTTACGGCGTCCCCCATAGCATCATCACTGATAACGGCACGAACTTTACGGCCGACGAGGTTAAACTTTGGTGTAAAAACATGGGTATCAAACTCGAGTATGCTTCAGTCTATCACCCTCAAACTAATGGTCAAGTCGAGCGAGCAAATGGTCTAATCATGAGCGGCATCAAACCCCGATTAGTGCGGTCCCTTAAGGAATCTAACACGCACTGGGTAGAGGAGCTCGACTCCGTACTCTGGGGGCTGCGGACCACTCCAAATCGCACCACCGGATTTACACGATTCTTTATGGTATACGGCGCAGAGGCAGTTCTGCCCTGTGACATAATTCATGACTCACCTCGCGTGCGCATGTACGAAGAAAGAGAAGCCGAGCTCGATCGGCAGGACAGTTTGGACGCATTGGAGGAGGAGTGTGACGTGGCAAAAGCCCGTTCCGCATTCTATCAACAACAAGCTCGAAGATATCAAAGCAGAGAAGTACGGGCCAAAACTTACAACGTTGGCAAGTTAGTTCTACGCTTGCCGGACAAGAAAAAGGACAAACTCAAGCCCAAATGGGAAGGTCCCTTTATCATCGACCAAGTCCTGACCGGTGGAGCGGACCGTCTGCGAGATGCATCGGATAACCGACTCGAGCCGAACCCATGGAACGTAGCCCGTCTCCGAAGATTATATGCCTAGCGCCGGATTCTGAGTTTGTCTCCTTCCTCCGTCTATACTTTAAATATTAGTTGTCTTCTATTTCTCTCCTTCTCCCCCCCTTTCCTATTACAGCCTTTTAAAAGCTTGTTTGTGCATTGTTCGCACACACTTGATGCATTATCCGCGCTCATTATACCTGGGGGCTTCTTTAACAGAAGCTTATTTATACGGGCTTCATGCCCAACACATGTGTCACACTTCCGCATGTACCTTTTATTCACCATTATATGCATCGATATGACTTAAGTTTTGGCCAATCTGGGTTGCCTTGCTCTTGTGCTTACCCCTACGTTCCCGATTGTTCGGCTAGGCAGTAAAGGGAGCACCTCTGTGATTGTTACTATCGGGTCAGCCGGATGTGTACCTCAGACTGGGTGAAGCCGAAAGCTGGCGTTCTTAAGGGAATATTCGGTCGGTGAACTAAAAGACGATTTCTTACCAATTTATTTACCTGCCCCCAGATGTTTTTCTGCTTTTTTCGCAGTCCGAACATGCACTTTAGGGCATGCCTCCCAGGGAAAGGGACCCCTAACGGAACTATTCTCCCTGGAAGATGTTTCTTACTAACCATGTAATATAACATAACTAGTTGGGTACTTGTCTGATAAAGCACTAATGACCCCTACGCCTGGTCTCCACGCATGCCCCGGTTCTTATATAACCGCGAGGGTATTCGGACACACTCCTGACTATTGGGTCCCGAGGTTGAAGCGAAAAGGCTATGACAAACGATCTACAATCCAGCTAGAAGGCATTTTACATGTCATCTTAAATTACATAGTCAACTTGACAGGGCATATTCCTCTTCAATGCCATCCAGCAGGCTGTCTAGTTTACAGTCCTGTTGGGAATACTTTGCGGCCAATTCTACTTGGCCATACACTAATCTCACAGGGATCTCCTTCCCATCGGGTCCCGCAGGTCCGACCTCGGCCATGTGGTTTGGGTCAGCCTTCGTGTACTGCATCTTCACCATGGCCCAGGCCTCCCTGGCGCCTTGACGGCAGGACGATATCTTCCATAAGCGGAAGCGCTGCCGTGCTCCCTGAAGCCTCTCTGCAAGCTCCCCAAGGCCTTCGGGTAGGGAGACAGATGGCCACAAGGCCTGTGCGACGCCTTTCATCACCTGCCAAACTCGTTCGTGCAGTTGCAAGAGCTCGGGAAGAAGGTCACCCGTAGAACCGGGCATTTCCTCTGCAGGACGGCCTGTGAGCATACCTATAGACATAACTCTGTTAGTCGACTTCCTCACCGAACTCTTTTTCAAAGTTCGTTCAAGCACTTACTAAAAATGCCGCGTCGAAGCCACCGATTCTCCTTAACGGAGTCAGATAGCTGGGCACGAACATCCTTTAGTTCCTCACCCAGCTGGGTGTTGGCATCTTGGAGATTATTTTTCTCCTGCCTCACCCTTGTAAGCACATTCTCGCCGGCCTTTAACCGGCGCATGAGCTGTTTCTTGTCCGGGTCTATCCCGGCGCCATCTGCAATATTATTGTCAGACTTATACACATGCCGCACTTCACATATTACTTATCTTTTGAAGCATATATTACCAGAGGGGGTCTCTTTGGCTTCCCCCGCTGCGGCTAGTGCGGCCTCAAGTTGGGCTTTGCACTCCTCCAGCTCCTGGGACAGTTGGGTATTCTTTTCTGTAAGATCCTGCACAATAAATGATCCTTAAATCAATTATTCTAACTATTTCAAGTCTCGGGGGCTACTGGCATATATAACTGTCAAATTTTCTCACCCGTATGTGTTTTACATACTGCTCCGTGGCTCTGGCTAGACCATTTTGAGCGGCACGGAGGTGCGCATCTCCCGAATTAAAGGCATCCAATGCCTCTGGGGAGAAACACGCGTCACAAAGAACCGTCCGGCGGCGTCTGTGATTCATGGCACTCTCCACCTCGGAATTGATGGCAGATAACATGTCGGCATCCTCTGTCGGAGGAACATCCAATGCACGCCCCGTGTTCACCTCCGCTTCTGGACCTGGCTTTGGAGCCTGGCGAGCGGAGGATTGATTGGCAACCTCTTCGGATACAGTCCGGCGAGCGCTCTTCTTCCTAAAAAGGCATGAGCATTAGTATGCCTCCCGGGAATAAATCCGGGGAGTAAGGTGACGCGCCATACCATTGCGCCGGAGTTTCTATCTGGACTGCACTTCTTTTTAGCCTGCTGGGTCGTGCTACCCCTTGTTGGCCAGCCGCCGCGGGCTCGGCCTTCCACCTGAAGGGCGCCTCCTGCGAAACACCGTTGGTATACGGTGATCAAAAACACGCATGGATGGGTCATTTTCAAAGTATTGGGACTTCGGTCTCAGTTACCTGTGAAGCGGGAAGTATTCCGGGGTAATCGGCCGTAATGGCGACCAAGGCATTATCGATGCTCAGTTGGTGAAATACCCCGTCAATCAGCTCCACCGATATGTCTGGATCCTCTTGGGAGGTTGCATTGAGGAACCGTTCTAGATCCTCGGGTTGTGGAGGCGGGTTGTTTATATCCTTTACTGTCCGGCGCAGTTCCTGCACCGAAATCACAAAATGAGATACTTGAATATGGTAATATGGATCGGATGGGCAAAAAGAAATGTCCGCTTACCCAGGTTCGAGGATTGTACATAGAAAATCCGCCCTGCGGATTGACACGGAGTAACTCCTCCTCTCCTCCCTTGTACAATGCGGACAAGATCTTCATCAGATCGGCGACCGATCCTGGCCCCTTACGGCCGCAGCTGGTGGCATCATCCTTCCCGTTGAAATCCCACATAGGGTGGTCTCTATACTGGAGCGGCTGCACCCCCCGCATAATGCATGTGGCCATGACCCCGATCATGGTCAGTCCGGAATGAGCTAACAACCTTATCCGGCTCATCAGGTAAATGACGTCCCTGTCGTTTTCCCTCTGAGAGCTCCGTGGACGCCAGCTTAGGCGTTTCTTCAAAGGAGCGTTATTGAACTCAGGGAGGCCGATCCAAATAGGGTCCGGCAGGGGAACATCTTCTATATAAAACCATTCCGAAGGCCAGTCTTCGGATGCCTTCTTCGGGGTTCCAGATAGATATCCAGTCCTAGCGATGCACCATAGTTCGGCTCTGCCCACTTGATATATTGACCCCTCTTGAGAACGGGGCACAAGGCAGAATAGCTTCTTGCACAGCGCAAAATGAGGCTCGATGCCCAAAAACAGCTTGCAAAGGGCCACGAAGCCCGCAATATGCAAAATGGAGGCAGGCGTAAGGTTGTGCAACTGGAGGCCATAGAACTCCAGGAGCCCCCGGAGAAACAGATGAATTGGAAATCCAAGCCCTCTTATCAAATAAGAGACAAAGCATACCCGCTCTCCTTTGGAGGGGCTGGGGACGCTCTCCGCTTGCTTTCCGCCCTTATAGGTGGCGAGTCCGGCTCGAACCGGGACCATGAAGGCTGGGGGAAGAAATCCCTTGGTTTGGAGCGCCACTAGCTCACTATGCGGGACGGAGCATCTCTCCCAATCTCCAGGCTAGGGCTGGGAGGGCGAGAGGAGGAGTCGCGTCGACTATCCATGATGGAATGGATTTTTGTCAGATGCGCTCTGATGAATGCTCGCGAAGGGAGGATGGTGTGATTTGGATCTAGATCCTCGTCTCTTTTATAGGCAGCTTATTTGCGCAGCTAGGGGGATAAATGTAAAAATACCCTAGCTTTTCGCATTCGTTCAACACGTGGAAGATGACCATTATTGGGCGTGGAAGCCGAGGAGTGCAATATTTACAAGAAGCCGGACGCTATTCAACAGGTGCACAGGATTTGGAGAAGAACCCGCCTTGCAATGCCGAAGACAATCTACGCGCCGGACTCATCGCCATTGAAGCCTGGTTCGGGGGCTACTGAGGGAGTCCCGGACTAGGGGGTGTCCGGATAGCCGAACTATCATCTTCGGCTTGACTCCTGGACTGTGAAGATACAAGATTGAAGACTTCGTCCCGTGTCCGGATGGGACTTTCCTTGGCGTGGAAGGCAAGCTTGGCAATACGGATATGTAGATCTCCTACCATTGTAACCGACTCTGTGTAACCCTAACCCTCTTTGGTGCCTATATAAACCGGAGGGTTTTAGTCCGTAGGACGAACAACAATCATACCATAGGCTAGCTTCAAGGGTTTAGCCTCTCTGATCTCGTGGTAGATCTACTCTTGTACTACCCATATCATCAATATCAATCAAGCAGGAGTAGGGTCTTACCTCCATCGAGAGGGCCCGAACCTGGGTAAAAACATCGTGTCCCTTGTCTCTTGTTACCATCCGCCTAGACGCACAGTTCGGGACCCCCTACCCGAGATCCACCGGTTTTGACACCGACAATGATGATGCGGGTCCATAAAGCTGATGTGCGGCAAACCGCACTCTCTCCGCATCTGTGCATCCCGCAGTGGTCAACTCCCTTCCAATCTTGCGGAGCCAATCATCTGCAACTATCGGCTCAGTGCTACTAGAGAACACCATCAGATTAAGCCTCAAGAAACGGGCTAAGTGATCAACAGGTGGTGGTGGTGGTGGGTTGTTATTGTTGTTGTTGTTGTTCCCCTGATTTTGATTCTGGGCTAGTATCTGCATCAATGCATTCTGCTGTTGGATCAACTGAGTGAGTTTTGGTGGGAAAGCAAATCCATTGTTGCATCTCGGAGGCATCTGAGGGTTTAGAAAAGATGAGGAAATAGAATAGAATGAGGTCTAGATAGAAAAACACTACCCATATGCACATGAGACAAACACAATCAATATCATTCAATCAATTCAAACAAGGGCATACAACGGTCTAACTATCGTTACAAAAGTGCTCGGACTGTGCTATATACATGGGGGAATACTACTACTCTTATGGTGGTCAACTAGAAAAATTGATCGGTCGAAGACTCCATGATATCTGCTCCAGCTTCATCAACAAAGTCATCATCGCTATCGTCGGGGTCCGAGTTGGTGTCGTAGATGATGATGTAGTTCTCCGGACAGGTTGAGTCGTTGTCTTCTCCCCTTGGCGCGGGGTCTCCCATGAACACTCCGATCTTCTTTACCAGGTCGTCATTCTTCTCCAATAATGTTATGATTTCCTCCTCATATCCATCGCATGCAGACTTGAGTTCTTCCTCTAACTTCGTGATCCTGGTCATTGCCTTCTTCAGATCTATCATGCCTGCGCACATCTGGTTCTCCTGGCGACGGATGTGCTGGTTTAACTCCTGGATGAAAGCTGCAATAGATCTATCCTTCCTAGTGCTGATCATCTCCCATTGCTCGTCTCGGCGCCCACAAATCTGGTAGATAGTATCCTTGAGATCCTTGTGGTAAACTTCTCCAATGCATCCCATGGTGATGTGGGCTGCCATGCTCTTTCCTAGACTCTAGGTTGGTGCATCAAAAGAACACTGTATGGGCTCAGTGACTGGCATGAACGTCCTTCCTGGAACTTGAACTTGAATCATCCAACGCTCCTCTTATGGTAAAGTGGCGATGTAGGTCCCGGTGAAGCTTGCTACTCCGATGCTCAGGTATCTAGTAACTTCCTTCAAGTGGCGTCCAAAAGGTGTATCTTCATCCGGTTGCGCGAACTTGTTCCTTGCATCCGCCATCCTAGAGAGTAGAAAAAAGGAGAGGAGTCAGAAATGAGAAGAGAGTAGTGATCTAGGGCTTTTGCTTAGTGCTCATGTCCTACAGTCAGCGTGTGCTCTGATACCATCTTGTAGCGACCAGACCTCAAACAGTCTGATCTCTGTGCATCATTGTCATCGCTGGATCGGTAATGCTGACACGCACAGTGCTTGAAGGATTTATAACAGAGTAGCAATCACACACTTATTACATCGAATGTCTCAAAAGAGAACTTATTACAATAAATATGGCCTAAGGCCATCTAAATACAATAACAGCGGAAGACTTGGGAGATAAAGCGAGTCCATCAACTCCAATGGCATCACTGAGTGAAAGATCACGACCTAAGGCACCTTACTCATCGTCTAAAAAGTCTGCAACATGAACGTTGTAGCCCGAAAATGGGTCAGCACATGGAATACGCTGGCAATGTAACACATAGAGAGTAATGAACAGAATAATGCTATCACTACATGCATATATGGCTGGTGGTAAGCTCTATGGTTACAGTTTTGCATAATGCCAATTTTTCCCTACAACAAAGGAAATAAATTTTATTTAACTATCATGGTGGTTGTTAAACATTGAGAAGGTTCACCCAACTCAATCCCAATTAAGTAACATCATTAAACCCAATCAAATTAAATTAAGAGTGATGAGATCCACATGATAATCCAAGAAACTAGATACTCAAAACGTCCATAACCGGGGACACGGCTAACCATGATTAGTTTGTACACTCTGCAGAGGTTTGCGCACTTTTCCCTACAAGACTCGATCTCCTCCGTTGGATTCCTCGCACTACATGGTGTTTGAGAAACGGATGACCGAGACATAGTCTTTCAGAAGCATTAACTCTTTACTCTGGGTAGACAGTACCAACCTACATCCCCTACATCTGCTAGCCTACCACTGAAAGAGGTCACGCAACATACTCAACTATGCTAGAGCCCGTAATAGCTTGCGGCTGCACACGGAAGTTTCTAGCATGAATAATCTTATGATCCCTTTGAACCTGGGTGGCGGTCCATAGGAGAATCACATGGTACCCCGGGATTTCCAAAAATACAGGCAACACTGGGTTCCCCAGGTGCCTCAATCCACCCAAATGTGTATTAAAGTAGCCACCTTAAGTTAACCATTAATTAACAAAACTCACATCTGTCATGGATACACTCACCCAATCCACGTCTACAAGCATAGCATAGCAATATAAGCAACGTAGAAGTAACTCCCAAAGGTTTGATAATAAATAGGACAATAGGTACTACCTCATCTACTTCCCAAAACCCACAAATAATTCAGATCCTAACCATGCAATTGTTTGAGGATTGATCTAATGCAATAAAACTGGGTAGTCAAAAGGTATGATCAAAGTGTTACTTGCCTTGCTGATGATCCGTGAAACCTAGAGACTCGTAGTAGCACGCTTCGCACTCCGGGTACTCTATCGCAAACAAACAAGCATACAACAAGCACTCAACTACAAGCACGGGTAAAACTCAAATAAGAGATCTAACCAGAAAGTTCAACTTAAGAACTCCGGTTCGCAAAAAGAACCAAATCAAACGAAGCAACGAAACTCAAACGGCGAAAGAAACAAGCTTCATTTACTAATCTGGACTTAAGTCAAATTTTAGAGTGGCAAAAACTTGTTTAAGTTGGTTAAACAGAAAGAAGGTTTCGATACGAAACTCTAGGCGCTTGAATCGCCTGATTCTGATAAACGAGCGAGAAGATAAACTAAAACGAAAATCAGGCTAGAAATCACGATCGAAAATAATCGCGGAAAATCCCTGGAAAAAGAAAAACTGACGAACAGGCTAACGAACGAACGTTCGCTGTCTGCGACTAAATGGTGAAAATCGTTCGTTAAAATGAATGAATGAAGGGGCGTTCGTTAAATAACTAAACCGAAAAAAATAAAACCGATCTAATAAAAAAATAAAATGCGGTTTCTAAAAAAACCGATGGTTTTCTTAAAGAAAGCTGCGGCGGCGGCTACCTCCGACGGGTCCGAAGGGCGGTGGGACGACGGCGGCGGGGCTATGGCGAGGGCGGCAGCGGGCGGCGGCGGTGGCGGCGCATGGGCGGCGGCGCGGCGGGGCGACGGCGGCGGCGGTGGCGGCGGCTGGCGGCTAGCACTACTAGGGAAAAGCCTAGCAGCAGCGCGGGTTCTAGGTATATCAGTAGCGTGGGTGGCGGCGCTACTAATAAGGCACTACAGCTAACCCGTAGCAGCAGCGCATGGGCGCCCGCGCTACTGATATACAAGTGTAGCAGCAGCGTTCTTCCATGGAGCTCGCTACTGCTAATAGCTATAGCGTGCTTCTCCTGTGTGCGCTACTACTAATATCGCGCTGCTGCTAACTTTTCTCCACTCGCTACTGCTAATTTTAGTAGTTTTTGTTTTTTTCTGCATATTTGTTCTATATTTGAACAGGCTTTATAGAAGAATCTTTAGCACATAGAAATGTCATCATGATACAGATACAAATGCCTGCGAGACCACAAATGTAATCATAGCATATACATACAAATAGTCTCATCATAATCATCATCCAACACAAAGTGGTATCTTGTCATCATCTCGAAAATAGCGATACATGCAAGTCTCGAATACTTGCAACTACAACGTCATCCATCTAAACAAAGGTATACGCGAGAAGAGCTATCAATATGAGTGAGAGCGGAATTATGCAGTACATGAGGTGGCGGTTACGGGTCCTCTCTCGCTCTAGCATGAACCTCAAGTAACTAGCTTCTCCTTCTTGTCTGCTTTTGAAGCCTTTATGGCTGGCGCCCGAGAACCCATTCACTTGCGTCTGACACTCAGGCCACTCATTGTACACCCCCGGAACCTTCCCTTTGTACACGACATAGCACTGCCATCTCTCCATCAAGAAACTAGCTACCTGTTAGAGATGCATCTTCATGAAGAGGATGTACAATCATATGCAACAAAATACACTAGAGCAACACGAAAAAGAAAGGGTTAGCAACTAGATGCAACATACAGTATGCAAACTAATTAACTAGAGGTACGCAGGTCATCATACGCAAACTAACAAAGTAGCATTACGCAAGTTCGGCAGGGACCATGGACATCACAAAGTTTCATCGCTACAAAAAGTATACAAGTTCAACCGACACATATCATCATCATCGGCATCATAAATCACTAGAAGTTCCATCCTTCCATATCATCGAGGATGGACCCTAGCTTCTTGAACGGTGTGAGGTCTAGATGTTGCATGCCTATGCGAGTTCGGACGTCAGCTCGCGATATAGGGTCGTGGTGGAACATCCCCTTCTCATCGACGACTTCTTTCATGATGATCGTCGCGATGTCCCTTTGGATGCGAAAGAAGTCATCTTTAAGTTTATAATCCGCTTCTCCATGAGATTCTAGCCACTTGTGGATATGATCATCATTTCTGCTTGTCATGCGAAGCTTTTGGTGATCCGTGTTGAACTGAATCATGAGATGGACGATGTAGAATCCATCCTTCTTGCTTGGTTTTGGGACATGGATGCAGGAGAAGTTAGTTTTATGCGCGAAACCCATCTTCTTGTTCCTTTGTTTCCTGATCTGCATGTGGCCACCTCTAATGCTGAAGCCTTGGAGAGCATCATCTAGAATATTCATTATGTGGGTGTAGTCCTTTTTCTCGTAGTCTCTGGAAGGGTCAAAATACACGGCGTGGGAGACTTGCGGGTAAAGAACGATAAGGACGGCGTGCCCGTTGCTGTGGGGAAAAGACACCTCAAATTATTCTCCATATGAGCGAGAAGGAATGATTGAAATGTACGAAAGGGTTGTCCGGAACTGACTTACTTTGGATGATAAGGCACGAGGACAATTTCCTGGTCCTTATTCTGTCCCATGAAGTTTAGGAGGTAGTCCCTAGCAGTTTCATGCTCAAAGTAGCCGAGACTCAAGAAAGACTCATGCATGTAGTACGGATCCGCTACACAGATTTGCGAGACTTCTTCACTCTTCATGACGGAGCTCATGTGTAGCGCAAAAAGGCGGACGATTGTAAAATCGAGCCGCCTTGTCAGAAACATCTCAAAGATATGGTCAAACTGCAGGAAGAACACCTCTGCGGGCCGTGTGTCAACGTAGCACTTCCCCTCAGGCACACGAGCCGCGTATGTCGGATATCCTGGATCCTTTGAGACTAGTAGGCTTTTCTCAGTCGACAGCACATGGTCGTGCAGTCTCTTGAGATCCCCTGGTAGTGCCTCCAGCGGTTTCGGCGATAGCATTGGCTCGCCCATGAGATGGAACATGGCCGCACCTTTCACGGGTACATGCTCTTCAGAATCCATCGTCTGGCTGCTATGCGCTCTGCCTTGTTTGGAGGCAGTTATCTTCCCCGATCTCTTCCTCTCCTTTTTCTTGGGCACACCTTCCAGACCCTTCCTTAACCCCTGCCCCAGGGTTCCCCAGCTAAGTACTGTACGACCCCCGGCTAGTTGAGCCTGTGTTGAGGCGGCATCTTCAGGCGTGTCCTGTGAGGGATTCATGAAGAGAGACTTTTTGTAATCCTTCCAACGACCTTCCTGCTCGGGCATATCATCCATATCCTCATAAGCATGTTGATAGCCCGATTCATCATATGGTTGACTCATCATATCTATGTCATAGTCATACACGTTTGTATTGAGGAAACCCATAGGGTCGACCTCCGTCTCATCATCCATTCTTTGTTCTACAGGACCGATTACATCAGCCAGTACTATTGCACCCCCTTCATCACGTCGTCCGCCGCTCTCACCCAGCACTACAGGAGCTGGTAATTGCGTAGGCGGGGTGGTGGTCTCTGCACATGCTTGTTGATGTGTGGTTATTGGTGTGCTTTCGGCCGGCTCCAGATGAATAAGATTCTTCAGCCATAGCAGCACCCAACCCTTGTAGCTTCCAATCCGCGACGGGGTCTCGTCGTCCTCTCCCACATGTTGTACTGGAGGAGGCAAAGCCTTGTGCCCCGATTTCACACTGGACAAGCTAACCCTGAAGTGCCCACCGGGGATCGGCTGGTTGTGGAACGTGGGTTTCAAGGGGTTCAATATCATCCCCTTTCCCACGTCCACCTTCAGGCCTTTGATCAAGTAGAGTATGGTGCACGGGGTTTCTTCGCCCTGTAAACACATATGTCTGTGGCGTAAAACATCCGAAAGGCAACAAAAATGGAATATTCTATATATATATATATATATATATATATATATATATATATATATATATATAGGGAAAATCCATCCTACCACCCGGTGGTAGTTACTCCACATGTCTCATATACTACCATATGGTACAATATATACTATTTTATTATTTTAAATATGTTCATATACTATATCTAAGCTATTTCAAAGCAAGTTACATGAAAAAATTGCATATGAGCCCATAGTTTTTGTTATATTTGTGAAATACGTACATATTTGTACGTAAAAAAGAGCATACTCAAAAAATGGTATATACTACCTAAAAATTAGTATATATACTACCTAATCATT
>NC_041389.1:274561313-274573010 GCF_002162155.2 Triticum dicoccoides
TGTGTGTGTGTGTGTGTTGGTGTGACATGTAATTACCGTGACAGCGTCGAGCTCAGCCAAAGACGAAGGCCCACCTAGCGCGCCAGAGACTAAGGATGGGCTGCTATGAGCGGGAGCGACTGCGAGAGGAGGCCCGGTTGCGTGAGCAAGTGATGGTGCGGTGTTGTTGTTGTTCATGGAGTTGCTCCCGACGATACTGGGCATCGGGAAATCATGTACCGTCTTGTCTGGATTTTCCAGTCGTCCCATAAGTACCTCGATAGCGCAAGTGTCCTTGAACTTTTCAAACTCCTCTTCCGTAAGTGTCGGATTTTCCTCCAGAATCTTGGACAGGGGTTCCTCAGCCTCAATAGCTCGTTTCACCCTCCCTTTCCAGGAGGCCAAATCATTGTTGAACATGCCCATGGCGTGATTGTTAATCTTTTTCATCTTCGGATCATCCCATAGTTGTTCTATGTTATCATCCCGGTCGGGAACTTGAATCTCTTGTGTAACTTCGTTAGGAGCAACTGCGTCAAATGTTCTTTACTCCTTAAGTCATTGTCGTTGATGCTCGCGCATTCCCGTAGGATGCATCCTACTTGGTTCCCATAGCACTTGCGAGGTTCTTCCGGCTCTAATGGCTCAAACTTGCCAGGTGCCATCTTTGTGATCACTAGTCGTCCAATCCCTAGTTTGTTAGGTTTTCTTATCCTCTGCTTCTTATGCTTCTTCTTTTCGGTAGCGGCATCGGCGCCGGTACCTTCCCCGCCGGTATCTTCCCCGCCGATCTCGGCACCGCCATCGATGCCGGCGCAGTCGGTGTCGATGTCGGCGTCAGTACCATCATTGAGGCCGACCTGCAAACCTTGCTTAGCAGTCAAATAGTCGAGGTACTCTTGTTCACCCTCATAATCCATCTCGTCTGCATCTTGGTCAGAAGGCACAGTTTCTTCGTTGTTCGAAATGCTTCTTATGATTAAGTCTCCTCGTTTATTTCTAAAAGTATGAAAAAATGAGAAATGACATAAAAAAGAAATCTATGTGCCAGCACTCGATATGCCTACTATCTAGCACAAATCATACCAAAATTCACGGAAAATTTCGGCATGACCTTTGCTAAAAAAATGGACATATCGAGCACCTGAAATTCATCGGAAAGGAAATGAATCAACATTCTGGCGTAACATAGGCCACTCGGATCATTTACCAAAATTGAACCAAAACATCTGAAAGTGCAACTATCCCTAGGTGGTTTTGGTAATTCATAACAACATATAGCTCATTGAGCTAATGCTATTCCAAGACTATTATTTCAGGAAAGCTCAATGAATGACATGACATGAATGATGAAAGTGGATCCCTCAAAATACTAAGGACAAAGGATTGGCTCAAGCTCAAAAGCTCAAGACTCTTCATTTTACATTTTAGTGATCCAAGATCACATTGAGTCTATAGGAAAAGCCAATACTATCAAGGAGGGATGAGGTGTTGCTTCATGAGCCTCTTGCTTCATGTGCTTAGTGATATGCTCCAAAACCCTCAACTACTTTCCCACATCCACAAATGACCTAAACCCAAAGCCAAAATTGGTCACACCGAAACTTCCTATCCGGCGCCACCAATTCCAAAAGTCATAGCCACTGCCACAAACCCTAAGCAAATCGGTCTTACCGATAGGGATCTCGGTATCACTGAGATGGGGTTGTAATCTCTCTGTTTCCCTTCGTAATGTTTCGGTCTAACCGAAGTGAGCGATCGGTCCCACCGAGATTGCAATGTAAACTCTCTGTTTCCTTTTTGTAACATTTCGGTCTCACCGAAAAGAGCAAATCGGTCCCATCGAGTTTACCTGACCAACTCTCTGGAAAGCTTATTACCAAATCGATCTCACTGAGTTTGTGTAATCGGTCTTACCGAGATTACATTATGCCCTAACCCTAACCGAATCGGTCTCACCGAGATGCATGTCAGTCCCACCGAAAATCACTAACGGTCACTAGGTTTACTAAATCGGTCCGACCGAGTTTAACAATTCGGTCCCACCGAGTTTGGTAAATTGTGTGTAACGGTTAGATTTTGTGTGGAGGCTATATATACCCCTCCACCTCCTCTTCATTCGTGGAGAGAGCCATCAGAACGAACCTACACTTCCAACTTACCATTTTTGAGAGAGAACCACCTACTCATGTGTTGAGGCCAAGATATTCCATTCCTACCATATGAATCTTGATCTCTAGCCTTCCCCAAGTTGCTTTCCACTCAAATCTTCTTTTCACCAGATCCAAAACCTATGAGAGAGAGTTGAGTGTTGGGGAGACTATCATTTGAAGCACAAGAGCAAGGAGTTCATCATCAACGCACCATTTGTTACTTCTTGGAGAGTGGTGTCTCCTAGATTAGCTAGGTGTCACTTGGGAGCCTCCGACAAGATTGTGGAGTTGAACCAAGGAGTTTGTAAGGGCAAGGAGATCGCCTACTTCGTGAAGATCTACCGCTAGTGAGGCAAGTCCTTCGTGGGCGACGGCCATGGTGGGATAGACAAGGTTGCTTCTTCGTGGACCCTTCGTGGGTGGAGCCCTCCGTGGACTCGTGCAGCCGTTACCCTTCGTGGGTTGAAGTCTCCATCAACGTGGATGTACGATAGCACCACCTATCAGAACCACGCCAAAAACATCCGTGTCTCCAATTGCATTTGAATCCTCCAAACCCTTCCCTTTACTTTCTTGCAAGTTGCATGCTTTAATTTCCGCTGCCTATATACTCTTTGCATGCTTGCTTGAATTGTGTGATGATTGCTTGACTTGTCCTAAAGTAGCTAAAATCTGCCAAACTCTAAAATTGGGAAAAGGTTAAGTTTTTTATTGGTCAAGTAGTCTAATCACCCCCCCTCTAGACATACTTCAAGGTCCTACAAGTGGTATCAGAGCTTTGGTCTCCATTTGCTTTGATTTCCATAGCTTTTGGTGGTCATAGCCTTGGTTTCACAACCTAGGAGAGTATGGCGTCTAGGGAGGGAAATTATCACCGTAGAGGTCCTTACTTTGATGGTACTAATTTTGCTAGTTGTAAGCATAAGATGAAAATGCATATTCTTGGACATAACCCCGCCGTTTGGGCAATTATTTTTATTGGCTTGCAAGGTGAATTTTTCGATGGGAGAGAACCGAACCGTGAGCTAATGCGGAAGAATTGAAGATGCTGCAATACAATGCTCAAGCTTGCGATATCATCTTCAACGGATTGTGCCCCGAAGAATTCAACAAAATTAGTCGTCTTGAGAATGCAAAGGAAATTTGGAATACTTTGATTGATATGCATGATGGTACCGAGTCCGTCAAGGAATCCAAGTTGGATGTTCTCCAAAGTCAGCTTGACAAGTTCAAAATGAAGGATGGTGAAGGTGTCGCTGAAATGTACTCTAGGCTTGCTCTTATCACAAATGAGATTGCCGGCTTAGGGAGTGAAGAGATGACCGACAAATTCATCATCAAGAAGATCTTAAGAGCATTGGATGGAAAGTATGATACCGTGTGCACATTGATTCAAATGATGCCAAACTACAAAGATCTCAAGCCAACGGAAGTCATTGGAAGAATTGTTGCTCATGAGATGTCACTCAAGGATAAGGAGGAACTTCACAACAAGTCAAGTGGTACTTACAAAGCCTCAAGTGAAGCCCCCACATCATCAAGTGAGAAACAAACCTTCAATGAAGAATTGAGCTTAATGGTGAAGAACTTCAACAAATTCTACAAGAGTGGAAGCAAAGAAAGAAGCTCCAAAGCAAGGTCTTACAATGACAAGAGATCTTCTAGTCGAGAGCGCAATTTCTACAATTGTGGGAGACCCGGACACTACTCCAATGAGTGTACGGCACCCTACAAAAGAAGAGAAGATTCTCCAAGAAGAAGGAGCAAAAGAGAAGAATCACCACCAAGAGAGAGGAGGAGTAGAGATGATCGTTATGAACGAAGACCCTCACGGAGAAGTAAGGATTCGGAAAGGAAGGACAAGTCATCAAGGAGCTACACAAATGAAGACATCAAGCTCATGTTGGTGAATGGGTATCCGGCTCCGACTCCGACAATCACTCCGAGAGAAGCTATCACTCCGACTCCGAATATACTCAAGATGAAGGTGTTTCCGGTCTAGCACTTGTGTCAACCAACTCCTATGACATATTTGACTCACCAAATGAAGGTGTTGGAAGATCCTTCATGGCCAAAGGTCCAAAGGTAACACATCCCGAGTATGTTGATTTCAATAGTGATGAAGATGACTTGCTTGTGGATGATGATTTACTTGTTGACAACTCTAGTGATGAATACTATGATGAAACATCAATTAATCATGCTAAACAAGATAAAACGAATGACAATGATAAGGAGAAGATTGAGCTACTAACTAAAGAATTAAACTCTCTTAAGTTAGCTCATGAAACTATCTACGAAGATCATCAAGAACTTTTAAGGGCTCATGAGAAGTTACGCTTTGAAAAGCTCAATCTTGAGCAAGAGCATGAGTTCTTAAAAGCAATCAATGATGATCTCCGCAAGAAAAGTTCTTCTTACATTGCCAAGCGTTTACTCTTATCTACTTACATGCCTTAAGTCAGGTCTAGTAACAAGTACAAGAAAGATACTTCCTCTAGTAGTAACAATAATAATGTCAAATCCAATATTGTTGCTTCTAGTAGTTCTCTTGATTCCACTAATGATTCTCTTAGCCAAGTTACACTTGAGCAAGAAAATAGCTTATTGAAGGGAATTATAGAGAAGGGTGTTTACAAGAGCCTTGCCGGGAGTAAGCAATTCGAGGAAATTGTACGCAAGCAAGGAAGGCACCGGAAGAATCAAGGTGTTGGTTTTGAATGAAAGTTCAATGCCAATGGAGTTGAGTGGGAAGAAGATCAATACCCCAAGACGAAGTTTGTTCCTCAACAAGAGAAGTATGATCCTACTTCCTTCAAGGGAACACAAGCTCAAGATGATCTTCCACCACAAGACCACAAGAACAAAGGCAAGGACAAGCTTCAAGAAGAGATTGATGCATTTGAAGAAGCACCTAAAGCCTCGTTCAAGTGGGTCCCCAAGACTACGTCAAGTTCTACTTCATCTAGTACAACTACAACTCCAAGGATTCCCATCAAGATGATGTGGATCCCGAAGAAGAAGAACTAGAGAGTTCTTGAGGGTGACTCCACCAACATTCTTCACTCATATCATTTTGGCAAGAACAAGTGCAATCAACTTCCACATCTTGCACTAGTTCAAGGAGTCACAAACCCTCATGTTGGTAAGGCAAGGGACAAGGTAACCTAATGATTTCATGGACATCATCTTGTGTGTGCATCACTCTATGTCTATGGATATTCTTGCTTGTTCCTTGTGGGACTAACCCATGTAGGTAAGTTGAAAGTGCAACTCACTCCAAAGGATTGCTCCAAATGATCTACATCAACATTGAGCATCTACATCTTCAACACCTACATGAAGTCATCATCGACAAAACCCAAGGTTAGTTCATCCCTCTAAAGGGGGATCTCACATCTAGGGGGAGCTTAACTCTAAGAATTGAGTCAAAGCAACTCTAATGGTGTGAACACATTAATGCATTATGTAAAAGTGGTAACCCCACTTGAGCTTAAACAATGAGTATGACCTAAGATCAAATGTTCTCATTTGACTCCTAAGTCAATATACTCATATATAGATGACCTAGTCATCGCAAATTGTTTGATAGATGCTAGAATTGGTTGAGCATGCTTTGCCACATATTTCATTTGCTATCTTATTGTGTGAGCATGTTGGTGCATATTTTACACATTCAAGGACATCCACTTGTTGTTTTGATTGTTTGGTTTCTTTTCTTTTTTCCAAGTGGATGGACAAGAATGCCTAAGAACCTTCTTTAGCTATCTATGCTTTTCTCATCTCAAACTCTATTCATGCTACATCACAAAATTTGATCAAGTCAGATTCGAACCACTCTGTGTGAGGAGCACTCGGAGTCCCCGATTAGTCATAGACTTAAACTTCCAAAACCTCTTTGTGATTCTCGGTCAGACCGATTCCTCCATTTCTGTCCTACCGAGATCACCAAGTTGATCTGAGTTTTCAATCTTGGTGCAACCGATTTGAACTTTTCGGTCTCACCGATTTGCAGCAACTTAACACAGTTATGCATCTCGGTGCCACCGAGTTGTTCCACTCGGTCACACCGACAGGGTCGGGCTATATATAGCCACGGGCAAAAGTTTGGAAATTTCTCCGAAACCCTTCGCCCGCGCAACAGCTCGCTCTGCCATTGTGGTCTCCGGATCGTCTCCTCGCCGCCAGCAGCCTCCTGTCGCTGGTCTTCGCCGCCGTCAACGGAATTCGTCCCCGCCGTTGCCGCCATAGCAAGTCCACTGCCAAGTTAGGGTATGGACTTGATCTTTGTGCTATCCACGTCTGATTCCTAGCACATTGTTTTCATATTGATTCTTGCCACGATTGAGATTCTTCTATCCAGCCAAAATAGTCCATAGATTACATGCGATTCAAATTTTTAGGGTTAGGTTTCCACCGAAACCATCTCAGACCCACCGAGTTGAAAAACTCGGTCTCACCGATTTGGCTTATGCCATTGCACTAGTGACTCTCGGTTCGACCGAGAATTACTAATCGGTGCGACCGATTTGAGGATTCTGTGAAACCCTAGCAGTCTCGGTGCCACCGAACTGAAACTCGGTCCTACCGAGATCATCAGTTTAGGTTCCAAAACTGCTTCGGTATCACCAAGTTTGAAAATCAGTTGATCCGAAATGCTTTCTGTGGAAAACTAAAACTGAACTTTTGAATCATTCTTTTGGAAAAATCTCTGCATTTTGTGATGCTCATCTTTTCTATCTCATCTATAACTCTTCACAGGGTCAGCAGTCAGCTTTTGCAGTATGTCTGATCAGAGTGACAGCCAGAACAGGTCAGAAGAGCACATGGACTTGAGTGAGGGCACTAGTCCCTTAACTTCAGATGATGGGAGCAGAAGTACTCCTAGCAATTTGCCTAAGGCTGCAACTAGGCAAAGGAGGAAAAGAACTTCAGATTCTGAGGATGAAGATTACAAAGCTGAGGAAGATGAGGCCACTTCCAAGAAGGTGGTGCTCAAGAAAGAATATGGCTCTGCTCAGAGCACAAAGCTAGGTCTGAAGAAGAAAGTTCCTGCCAAGAGAACTCCAATGCCAAAGGCCGGGAAGTCCACTCAAGTGCCAGCTCAGGCTCAACCCAAAGAGGCACCTGCAAGGAAAGAAGCACCATCAAAACCTCAGAAGGTCCCCACTGGTGCAACCATGAAGTTCACAATTGAATCAAAGGATGATGGTTATCAGGACAAGAAAAAGAAGAGAGCAAGAACCACAACTGCTAAGGTCCTTGGAAAGCCCTCAATGAGAAGGGATTCAGAAGAAGAGGAAGAGGATGCTGCACCAGCACCTAAGGCAGCTAAGCTTATGGGAGATGTAATCAGGTCAGGGGCTGCAACATCCAAGCCCAAAGATGCACCCAAAGCTGCCTCCAAGGCCAAGCAAGCTCCAAAGAGGAATACTAGGAGTATTCCAGCTGCTGAGAAGAACAAGGCCCCAGTGCCAAATGTTGCTGAAGAAGAGGATGAGGAAGGACAAGTCCTTAGAAAGCTCAAGCCCAAGATACCAGACCACAATGATGCCCATCCTGTGGCTGAGGACATGAGAATCAGGAAGGATTCAGGGCTGAGACTATGGAGGATGGAAGACCCATATGCTTCAAGGAGAAGAACTGCTGTTGACTACAGGTTCCACACAAAGGAACAGTAGGACTTTTATGAGACCATTCTGTTGGACAAGAAGCCCATAGTCTGTGATATGAGGTGGGTTGACTGGAAATTCATCAGGGAGAATGAGCAGCACTACCCTGGAGTGGAAGAGAGCTTTGTTCCATGTGGAGTTGCAGATTTTGTTGGACAGAAGTTCACCAACTGGAATGATGAGCTTATCATGCAGTTCTACTCCACAACACACTTTTACCGAGATGGTAGAATTGTTTGGATGTCTGAAGGTACAAGGTACCAATCCACTGTTGAAGAATGGGAAAGTCTGATAAATGCCCCCAAGGAAGAAGAGGATGACCTGGACATTTATGCAAAGAAGAAGTTGGGTCACAATTCAATGGCTCACATGTACAAGGAAATTCCTGACAAGGCTGTAGAGACTCACAAGTTTGGATCAGTTCACTTTCTGCTGTCAGGGTTGGCAACCATAAATTGGATTCTGAGGCATACTTTGTTGCCCAAGTCTGGTGACCATAACATGATCAGAGGGCATGCCATCAACATGCTGCATGTGTTTGATGTGCCCCAGAAGTTCAAAGTCATGAGCCTCATAGTTGAAACAATCAAGAGGACTGCAGCAGATCAGAAGAGGAGCTGTGGATATGCACCTCAGATCCAGGAGTTGATTTACTCAAAGATGGGCACAGGGAAATATCAATTGGATAAGGAACATTTTCCAATTTATCCAGACTTTGAGGACAATGAGGTTGTCATGAATGAAGATGATCCACAATCAGTTCAAGCTCAGGAGAAGAAGGAGAAGGATGCCAAGATGCCAACTCAAGAGGAGGCATCTAAGTATTTCTTGAAAACCAAACAAGAGCAGCCTGGTCACTTCATAGCATCAACTCTGAGGATTGAGAAAGGGTTGGCCACCCTAACTCAAAACCAGGAGAGCCTGGAAAGAATCATGGAACAAAAATTCTATGATCTCGATGTCAAGGTAACTGAGATTCAGTCAGTTGTAGAGCAGCTGCAGGATGACATGCAGGAGAGGAAGGGCAAGACAACCACCAATGTGTTTGCAAGAGTGCCCAGAGCCCAGAGATCAGTTGCAGTGCCAGTGACAGACACTAGAGCAACAACTTCAGCACCAGCTACTGCCCCAACAGTTCCAGTGCAACCAGCTCCAGCATCCACTCCAGCACCCTCTACTTCAACTGAAGCCTTCGTTCAAGGAGCTATCAGGACACCACCACCAGAAGATCAAGCCTGAGAGTCGACCTAGCACTATGCATTTTCTATGAAATTTTTGGTAACTTGTTGCCAAAGGGGGAGAAAAATGTATAGATCATAGGCTTCGAGAGAGAGAGAGAGTTGCTTTTGATCTCTCTTGCTTTATTTGGTGGTCTTTCAAACTTTGTTTGCTTTTGGTTGAGATACTATGCTTGTGAGACATTGATGATCATGTGTTTGATCATAAGCTACATTGATGCATGCTTGATATTATCCTATTTATCTTATGTGATCACTCACTATGCTTGGTGATGAGTGCATGTATTCATTGTATATTATTTTGAGCGCTCCACCAAGATGTATGTGACATGGAAGAGTAACCCATGAGCCTAATTCATTGTGCATTTGCAGTCCAAAGAAAATATTAACCCATGCACAAATTTGGGGGGAGTTCTTGCTTATCACATACTTCTCAAAGCGACGATGTTATTCAATCTTATTATCATTTGTCGAAGCTTTGATCTATATGTTATCATCAATTACCAAAAAGGGGGAGATTGAAAGTGCAACTATCCCTAGGTGGTTTTGGTAATTCATAACAACATATATCTCATTGAGCTAATGCTATTCCAAGACTATTATTTCAGGAAAGCTCAATGAATGGCATGGCATGGATGATGAAAGTGGATCCCTCAAAATACTAAGGACAAAGGATTGGCTCAAGCTCAAAAGCTCAAGACTCTTCATTCTACATTTTAGTGATCCAAGATCACATTGAGTCTATAGGAAAATCCAATACTATCAAGGAGGGATGAGGTGTTGCTTAATGAGCCTCTTGCTTCATGTGCTTACTGATATTCTCCAAAACCCTCAACTACTTTCCCACATCCACAAATGACCTAAACCCAAAGCCAAAATCGGTCACACCGAAACTTCCTATCCGGCGCCACCGATTCCAAAAGTCATAGCCACTGCCACAAACCCTAAGCAAATCGGTCTTACTGATAGGGATCTTGGTATCACCGAGATGGGGTTGTAATCTCTCTGTTTCCCTTCATAACGTTTCGGTCTAACTAAAGTGAGTGATCGGTCCCACCGAGATTGCAATGTAAACTCTCTGTTTCCTTTTTGTAACATTTCGGTCTCACCGAAAAGAGCAAATCGGTCCCACCGAGTTTACCTGACCAACTCTCTGGAAAGCTTATTACCAAATCGGTCTCACCGAGTTTGTGTAATCGGTCTTACCAAGATTACGTTATGCCCTAACCCTAACCGAATCGGTCTCACCAAGATGCATGTCAGTCCCTCCGAAAATCACTAACGGTCACTAGGTTTACTAAATCGGTCCGACCGAGTTTAACAATTCGGTCCCATCGAGTTTGGTAAATTGTGTGTAACGGTTAGATTTTGTGTGGAGGCTATATATACCCCTCCACCTCCTCTTCATTCATGGAGAGAGCCATCAGAACGAACCTACACTTCCAACTTACCATTTCTAAGAGAGAACCACCTACTCATGTGTTGAGGCCAAGATATTCCTTTCCTACCATATGAATCTTGATCTCTAGCCTTCCCCAAGTTGCTTTCCACTCAAATCTTCTTTTCACCAGATCCAAAACCTATGAGAGAGAGTTGAGTGTTGGGGAGACTATCATTTGAAGCACAAGAGCAAGGAGTTCATCATCAGCGCACCATTTGTTACTTCTTGGAGAGTGGTGTCTCCTAGATTGGCTAGGTGTCACTTGGGAGCCTCCGACAAGATTGTGGAGTTGAACCAAGGAGTTTGTAAGGGCAAGGAGATCGCCTACTTCGTGAAGATCTACCGCTAGTGAGGCAAGTCCTTCGTGGGTGACGGCCATGGTGGGATAGACAAGGTTGCTTCTTCGTGGACCCTTCGTGGGTGGAGCCCTCCGTGGACTCGCGCAGCCGTTACCCTTCGTGGGTTGAAGTCTCCATCAACGTGGACGTACGATAGCACCACCTATCGGAACCACGCCAAAAACATCCGTGTCTCCAATTGTGTTTGAATCCTCCAAACCCTTCCCTTTACTTTCTTGCAAGTTGCATGCTTTAATTTCCGCTGCCTATATACTCTTTGCATGCTTGCTTGAATTGTGTGATGATTGCTTGACTTGTCCTAAAGTAGCTAAAATCTGCCAAACTCTAAAATTGGGAAAAGGTTAAGTTTTTTATTGGTCAAGTAGTCTAATCACCGCCCCTCTAGACATACTTCAAGGTCCTACAACATCACATGTCCAAATTCCAAACATGACATGTCCAAAACATGACATGTCCACATATCACATGTCCAGTTCAAATTCGCATATAAATTCAGCCTACCTAAATTTGCATATAAATTCAGCCTACCTAAATTTTCTTTAACAAGGATGTTGATTTGGACAATTGCTTAAATGCTGCCTTTTATTTTAACTACAATTGCTTAACCCTATATTTCTGTCCTATTTTAAAACCTAGCTAAATTCATAACTAAATAGATAACCTAATTAACCTACTGCCCTAACTAAAACCTAAGTAAATTAACCAAAGAACCCTAGCTAGCAGAGAGAGGGGGGGTTTACAGAGGGTGCAGGGGCGAGGAGGCGGGCCCGACGATGGCCGAGGTTGGGAGGGGAGGAAGCAGAGGAGGGAGGCGTGGCGCGTGGGGTCGGGGGCGAGCGTCGGGGTCAGGGGCGA
>NC_041389.1:274573456-274651517 GCF_002162155.2 Triticum dicoccoides
GTCGGGCCGGGGGCGAGCGCCGGGGTCGGGGTGAGTGTCGGGGTTAGGGGCGAGGGCAGAGTCGGGGGCGAGCAGGGGTCGAGGGCGAGCGCCGGGGCACGGCGGTGTGACGGGGGAAGAGAGAGTGGGGATTTGGGGGGGAAAGAGGCGGGATGAAGCAGAGAGAGTGAGGATTTTGGGTTAAGTGGACGTAGCAGTAGCGCGTTTAGACCAAACGCGCTACTACTATTACAGGCAGCTATAGCGGTTTTTTACGGAAACATCTACTGCTACCTTGACTAGTTGTAGCTCTTTTTCAGTAAACCGCTACTACTATAACTAGTTTTCCTTTTTCTTTTCCTTTATTTTCTCTCACTTTTTTTTCCCGAGAGCAATGAACGAAGGGAAGGCGATATATATTGCATCATTTGATCGTTAAATATGTATACAAAATAGGAACATATATATTACATCATTGGACCCATGCATAATAATGGCCAAGTGTGTATACAAAATAGGAACACACATATATATATATATATTACATCATTTGACCGATAACATACGGTTCCTCAGCGTTGACGTTTTCGTTTTTGAGTCAGCTTCTTTCCCTTCTTGTTTGTCGAAGAATAATTGAGCCCCTCATTGTGACTTTGCCTTTTCCATGGAGTTCGATTTTTCTTAGGCAATGTAGTATTGATTCTTCTTTTGATGTATACTTCATCATCGCTGTCATCTTCCCTCATTGGGTTGTCGTACTGATCGTAGTCTTCCTCGTTGGTGACTCCATTCATTCCAATGATGTTCCTTTTGCCTCTCCTCATGACAACACGGCTGGGATTGTGCGGATCGGTTATGAAGAAGCATTGTGTCACATTCTTAGCGTGTATCCATGGCTCGTTTTTTGCGATAGCATTCACGGTAGCGCTCTTGGCGTCGGGTATAGTCATGGTAGTGAAAATCCGGTTTTCTCTTTCGACATTCTAGGCCCATCTGACACGGAACATCGTCGTGTTGTGTAGTCCAGAGTAGTCAAGCTCCCAGATCTCCTCGACCCTTCCATAAAATCGTTCAGTTGCGCCGTTGTCGCTGCCGGTCATGCATTCCATCGTCACCCTTGAGTTCTGATCATCACTGTCCATATCTTTGGCCTCCGTGTAGAACGTGTATCCGTTGATATCATATGCCTGATAGGTTACGAGGTCGGGCGAGGGGCCATGTGCTAAGGCGTATATGAGCAATCCTTCCGTAGAGCCCTCCTCCGGGGGATTAGCAATAATATGCTCTTTGAACCAATGCAGTAAAGTGGAGTTTGCTCTGTCAAAGTCATTGCGTCGATCTGAGTATGCCACGTGCAGTTCCCTGCGACCATTGCAGTGACCTTCTCCTTCGAGCATCCCATCATGCTTGTTAACGGGCAAACCAACACTAACACCAGGAGGCTGGTCTGCGCCATATAGAAAATTCTTGCAGAAAGAGATGCACTCTTGTGTCACATAGTGATAACCCACAAGTATAGGGGATCGCAACAGTTTTCGAGGGTAGAGTATTCAACCCAAATTTGTTGATTCGATACAAGGGGATCCAAAGAATATTCTCAAGTATTAGCAGCTGAGTTGTCAATTCAACCACACCTGGAAACTTAGTATCTGCAGCAAAGTGTTTAGTAGCAAAGTAATATGATAGTGGTTGTAACGGTAACAAAAGTAAAGACAGCAAAAGTAATGTTTTTGGTATTTTTGTAGTGATTGTAACAGTAGCAACGGGAAAGTAAATAAGCGAGAACCAGTATATGGAAAACTCGTAGGCACCGGATTAGTGACAGATAATTATGCCGGATGCGGTTCGTCATGTAACAGTCATAACATAGGGTGATACAGAACTAGCTCCAATTCATCAATGTAATGTAGGCATGTATTCCGTATATAGTCATATGTGCTTATGGAAAAGAACTTGCATGGCATCTTTTGTCCTACCCTCCCGTGGCAGCGGGGTCCTATTGGAAACTAAGGGATATTAAGGTCTCCTTTTAATAGAGAACCGGAACAAAGCATTAGCACATAGTGAATACATGAACTCCTCAAACTATGGTCATCACCGGGAGTGGTCCCGATTATTGTCACATCGGGGTTGCCGGATCATAACACATAGTAGGTGACTATAGACTTGCAAAATAGGATCAAGAACTCACATATATTCGTGAAAACATAATAGGTTCAGATCTGAAATCATGGCACTCGGGCCCTAGTGACAAGCATTAAGCATAGCAAAGTCATAGCAACATCAATCTCAAAACATAGTGGATACTAGGGATCCAACCCTAACAAAACTAACTCGATTACATGATAAATCTCATCCAACCCATCACCGTCCAGCAAGCCTATGATGGAATTACTCACGCACGGTGGTGAGCATCATGAAATTGGTGATGGAGGATGGTTGATGATGGCGACAGCGATGAATTCCCCTCTTCGGAGCCCCGAACGGACTCCAGATCAGCCCCCCGAGAGAGATTAGGGCTTGGCGGCAGCTCCGTATCATCAAACGCGATGATTTCTTCTCTCTGATTTTTTTTCTCCCCAAAAGCCAATATATGGAGTTGGAGTTGGCGTCGGAGGGCCACCAGGGGGCCCACGAGGTAGGGGGCGTGCCCAGGAGGGGGTGGCGCGCCCCCCACCCTCATGGACAGGGTGTGGGCCCCTTGGTCTTCATCTTTGGCGAGGATTTTTTATTATTTTTTCTAAGATGTTCCATGGAGTTTCAGGTCATTCTGAGAACTTTTATTTTCTGCACATAAAACAACATCATGGCAATTCTGCTGAAAACAACGTCAGTTCGGGTTAGTTCCATTCAAATCATACATGTTAGAGTCCAAAACAGGGGCAAAAGTGTTTGGAAAAGTAGATACATTGGAGACGTATCAACTCCCCCAAGCTTAAACCCTTGCTTGTCCACAAGCAATTCAGTTGACAAACTGAAAGAGAAAAAGAAAAACTTTTACAAACTCTGTTTGCTCTTGCTATTATAACATGAAAAGCCAGAATTCAAGTTTCAGCAAATATTATGAACTAACCATACTCACAATAACACATAGGTCTCACAATTACTCATATCAATAGCATAATCAGCTAGCGAGCCATAATAACAGAACTCGGATGACAACACTTTCTCAAAATAATCATAACATGATATAACAAAATGGTATCTCGCTAGCCCTTTCTGAGACCGCAAAACATAAATGCAGAGCACCTTTAAAGATCAAGGACTG
Organism: Triticum dicoccoides; assembly: GCF_002162155.2. Lineage (NCBI taxonomy): Eukaryota > Viridiplantae > Streptophyta > Magnoliopsida > Poales > Poaceae > Triticum > Triticum dicoccoides. The sequence goes on from NC_041389.1 coordinate 274,576,704, forward strand.
ACTAAATATTGTAATTCATGGTAAAAGGGATCTAGTCAAGTCATACCCAATATAAACCAATTCTAATGAATGCAAACGACAGGGTGCTCTCCAGCGGGTGCTTTTAATAAGATGGATGATGACTCAACATAAAAGTAAATGGATAGGCCCTTCGCAGAGGGGAGCGGGGATTTGTAGAGGTCCCAGAGCTCGATTTTAAAATAGAGATAAATTATATTTTGAGCGGCATATTTTCATTGTCAACGTAACAACTAAGAGACAACGATATCTTCCATGCTAAACAAATTATAGGCGGTTCCCAAATAGAATGGTAAAGTTTATACTACCCCTCCTCCACAAGCATCAATCCATGGCTTGCTCGAAACAACGAGTGCCTCCAACATTCAACGGGTCCCAGAGGGAGTTTCATTTGCAATTATTTTGATTTAGTTTGCATAAAGCATGGGACTGGGCATCCCGGAGACCAGCCATTTTCTCGTGAATGAGGAGCAGAGTCCACTCCTCTTGAGAATAACCCGCCTAACACGGAAGATAAGGGCAGCCCTAGTTGATATATGAGCTATTCGAGCATGCAAAACAGAATGTTTATTTGAGGGTTTAGAGTTTGGCACATACAAATTTACTTGGAACGGCAGGTAAATACCGCATATAGGAAGGTATAGTGGACTCATATGGAACAACTTTGGGGTTTAAGGAGTTTGGATGCACAAGTAGTATTCCCGCTTAGTACAGGTGAAGGCTAGAAAAAGACTGGGAAGCGACCAACTGAGAGAGCGACAACAGTCGTAAACATGCATTAAAATTAATTTACACCGAATACAAGCATGAGTAGGATATAATCTACCATGAACATAAATATCATGAAGGCTATGTTGATTTGATTCAACTACATGCGTGAACATGTGCCAAGTCTAGTCACTCAATTCATTTAAAGGAGGATACCATCCCATCATACCACATCATAATCATTCTAATAGCATGTTGGCACGCAAGGTAAACCATTATAACTCATAGCTAATCAAGCATGGCACAAGCAACTATAATCTCTAAATGTCATTGCAAATATGTTTACTTCATAATAACTGACTCAGGAACGATGAATCATCATATTTACAAAAACAAGAGAGGTCGAGTTCATACCAGCTTTTCTCATCCAATAAGTCCATCATATATCATCATTATTGCCTTTCACTTGCATGACCGAACGATGTGTATAATAATAAGAGTGCACGTGCATTGGACTAAGCTGGAATCTGCGAGCATTCAACTCAAGAGAGAAGACAAGTAATATGGGCTCTAAGTTAAATAAACAATCATGCATATAAGAGCCACTAAGCATTTTCAATATAGTCTTCTCGACCCCAAAGGAAGAAAAGAAAATAAAACTATTTACACGGGAAAGCTCCCAACAAGCAAAAGAAGAACGGGAAATATTTTTGGGTTTTCTTTTTAATTACTACAGCAAAGAAATAAACTACTGCTAATTTTTTTGGTTTTTTTCTTAAGGTTTATTAAACACACAAGAAGAAAGCAGGAAAAAGAAAATAAACTAGCATGGATATTACAGTGAAAGAGTATGAGCATCGATATCTAGCAATGAGTGTGTGCGAACATGAATGTAATGTCGGTGGGAAATACGTACTCCCCCAAGCTTAGGCTTTTGGCCTAAGTTGGTCTATTGCCAGAGATAGCCTGGCAGATACCCGTAGGTGAAGCTGGGGTCATATTGTGATGCAGCGGCTATCGCCGCCTGAGCTGTAGCGTGGCGTCGAGCAGCCTCCGCTCTCTTCTCGTACTCATCTGCCTCCTCTCTGGTAATAATGTATCTTCCTTTTGTCTGAGAATCAAAGAAGGCAGGAGCAGGAAGAGTAATACGGACAACATGTCGTTTGTTAAAGATTAATCGATACTGGAGAGGTAGTTCAGTCCTCTGAACAAACTGGTGGGAGACCATAGAATCAAAATCTAAATAAGTAGGGGGTAACTCCATATCACCCTCACGAATGTCTATCTCAAGAAAATTAGCTAAGCGGGTTGCATAAATTCCTCCAAAGAAATCTCCGTTATGTCTATTATGATGCAACCTACGAGCTACAATGGCTCCCATATGATAAGATTGGTCTCCTAACACAGCACTCCTGAGAATGCTGAGATCAGGGACACACATGTGACATGCTTCATCCTTAGCATTTATGCATCTACCTATGAAGAGAGCAAAATAATGTATAGCAGGAAAGTGAATGCTCCTTATAGTGGCTTGTGTTATATCTCTACATTCCCCCACAGTTATACTAGCAAGAAAGTCTCTAAATTCAGATTTAGGTGGATCCCTGACACTACCCCAAGATGTAAGTTTGCAAGCAAGAGTGAAATCCTCTAAGTCCATGGTATAAGATTTGTCATAAAGGTCAAACATGACTAAAGGAGAATTACGCGAAGATGAAAACTCAAACCTCCTCACAAATGAACTTGTGAGATCATGATACTGGGGGCATTTGTCAGCTTCAAAGTCCTCAAGACCGGCGTTACGCAAATATGTGCTAAATTATTCTTTGATTCCCGCTTGATTCATAAAATTTTCCGAAGGCCATTCACAGGGCCTCACAGGAGCGTCTCTTGGTGGTTCCTCGTCAGCATCACGCATTGCAAGCCTGGGACCTTGCTTCCTTGAAGAACCACCTTGGAACATCTTCGTAAACATATTGTTTCCTTTGAAAAATTGCTAAAAAATTTAGTAACTTCAAATAAAAGTAAACCAACTTCAATAAAATTGATAGCAACAACTCCCACAAGTGCCTAGAGCCTATATCAAGCATTAGAACTACTTGGAACCATATAAATTTGACATGCAAGCTCAAGAACATGGTCACCTATGCAGCATAAATTTGCAAAGAATAAAGCACTAGAACAAAAACTAATTGGACCAATGGAGGAGTCACATACCAAGGAACAATCTCCCCAAGCAGTTTTGCAAGAGGTGCTTTGAGCAAGGAGATCGAAAATTACAGCAACAGGGGCTGGAACTCGTGCTTGAGTTGGTTTTTCGTGTTTGTGTGAGGCAGAGGAAGAAGATGGGTGCAGGGATAAGTGGAGGAGGGCCACCATGGGCTCACGAGGCAGGGGGCGCGCCCAGGGGGGTAGGGCGCGCCCTCCACCATCGTGGCCAGGTGGCAGCTCCCCCGCGGTAATTTTTGCATAGTAAATCCTCAAATATTTCCGAAAAATTCATATTAAATTGGCATGGCATTCTGAGGACTTTTTTTCGGGATAATTTTATATTGCACGATAAGTCGGGAAACAGACAGAGAAAATACTATTTTACTTTATTTCTACTAAATAACAGAAAATATAAGGGTACAGAAGATTGTGCTTCTAGTTTCATCCATCTCGTGATCATCAAAATGAACCCACTAACAAGGTTGATCAAGTCTTGTTAACAAACTCATTCCGAATAACACGGAACCGGAGAAGTTTCGAATAACACTAGGTTACCTCAACGGGGATATGAAAATCCCCAACAATAAGAATATCATACTTTTTCTAGACAGTAGGGAGAAGAAATTCAAAACCTCCAAATATAATCGATGAATTTTTCCAATAGAGTTGATACTATAAACTTGAGGTTGTTTCCTCGGAAAGTATACCGTGTGCTCATTGCCATTAACATGAAAAGTGACATTGCCTTTGTTGCAATCAATAACAGCCCCTGCAGTATTAAGGAAAGGTCTTCCAAGAATAATAGACATACTATCATCCTCGGGAATATCAAGAATAATGAAGTCCATTAAAATAGTAACGTTCGCAACTACAACAGGCACATCCTCACAAATACCGATGGGTATAGCAGTTGATTTATCAGCCATTTGCAAAGATATTTCAGTAGGTGTCAACTTATTCAAGTCAAGTCTACGATATAAAGAGAGAGGCATAACACTAACACCGGCTCCAAGATCACATAAAGCAGTTTTAACATAATTTCTCTTAATGGAGCATGGTATAGTAGGTACTCCTGGATCTCCAAGTTTCTTTGGTATTCCACCCTTAAAAAGTATAATTAGCAATCATGGTGGAAATTTCAGCTTCCGGTATCTTTCTTTTATTAGTAATGATAACCTTCATATACTTAGCATAAGGATTTGTTTTGAGCACATCAATTAATCGCATACGCAAAAAGATGGGTCTAATCATTTCTGCAAAGCGCTCAAAATCCTCATCATCCTTTTTCTTGGATGATTTTGGAGGAAAAGGCATGGGTTTCTGAACCCATGGTTCCCTTTCTTTACCATGTTTCCTAGCAACGAAGTCTCTTTTATCATAACGTTGATTCTTTGATTGTGGATTATCAAGATCAACAGCGGGTTCAACTTCTACATCATTAGCATTACTAGGTTGAGCATCATCATGAGCATTATCATTAACATTATCAGTAGGTTCATGTTCATTACCAGATTGTGTTTCAGCATCACAAATAGAGATATCATTTGGATTCTCAGGTGGTTCAGCAATAGGTTCACTAGAAGTTTGCAAAGTCCTATCATTTTTCTTTTTCTTCCTTTTAGAAGAACTAGGTACATCAATATTATTTCTCAGAGAATCTTGCTCGATTCTCTTAGGGTGGCCTTCAGGATACAAAGGTTCCTGAGTCATTCTACCAGTTCTAGTAGCCACTCTAACAGCATAATCATTTTTCTTACTATTCATTTCATCAAGCACTTCTTTCTGAGCTTTAAGTACTTGTTCTACTTGAGTGGTAACCATAGAAGCATGTTTGCTAACAAGTTTAAGTTCACCTCTAATATTAGCCATATAATCACCCAAGCATTTAATCATAAAGGTATTCTGTTTTAATTGTCTACCAAAATAAGCATTAAAGTCATCTTGCTTAAACATAAAGTCATCAAACTCATCCAAGCACTGACTAGCAATTTTAGTAGGAGGGACTTCAGCTTTATCATATCTATAGAGAGAATTTACCTTTACTACCTGTGTCGGGATATCGGGATCGGGAGGTTCTTTAGTGAATAAGGAATTGAGATCATATACTTCTTCAACAGGCGGTAAATTAAGACCGTGTATTTCTTCAATAAGAGGTAAATTCTTAACATCTTCAGCTTTAATACCTTTTTCTTTCATAGATTTCTTTGCCTCTTGCATATCTTCAGGACTGAGAAATAGAACACCTCTCTTCTTCGGAGTTGGTTTAGGAATAGGCTCAGTAATTGGCTCTGGAACTGGCTCAGGAGTTGGCTTAGGAGGTGCCCAATTATTTTCATTTGTCAACATATTATTCAATAGAATTTCAGCTTCATTCGGTGTTCTTTCCCTGAAAAGAGAACCAGCACAACTATCCAGGTAATCTCTGGAAGCATCAGTTAGTCCATTATAAAAGATATCAAGTATTTCAGGTTTCTTAAGAGGATGATCAGGCAAAGCATTAAGTAACTTGAGAAGCTTCCCCCAAGCTTGTGGGAGACTCTCTTCTTCAATTTGCACGAAGTTGTATATTTCCCTCAAAGCAGCTTGTTTCTTATGAGCAGGGAAATATTTAGCAGAGAAGTAATAAATCATATCCTGGGGACTACGCACACAACCAGGATCAAGAGAATTAAACCATATCTTAGCATCACCCTTTAATGAGAGCGGAAATATTTTGAGTAAATAAAGGTAGCGCGATCTCTCATCATTAGTAAATAGGGCGGTTGTATCATTTAACTTAGTAAGATGTGCCACAACAGTTTCAGATTCATAGCCATAGAAAGGATCAGATTCAACCAAAGTAATTATATCTGGATCAATAGAAAATTCATAATAATCCTTATCGGGAACACAGATAGGTGAAGTAGCAAAAGCAGGGTCGGGTCTCATTCTATCTCTAAGAGATTCTTTACTCCATTTAACTAGCAGCCTCTTAAGTTCGTATCTATCCTAGTAGGCAAAAATAGCTGCAGAAGATTCCGCATCAAAAAGATAACCCTCGGGAATAGCGGGCATATTTTCATCATCACTCTCATCATCGTATTCAATTCAATAATTTCTCTTTCTCTAGACCTAGAAATTTGTTCATCAAGAAATTCACCAAGGGGTACAGTAGTATCAAGCATAGAAGTAGTTTCATCATAAGTATCATGCATAGCAGAAGTGGCATCATCAATAACATGCGACATATCGGAACGAATAGCAAAACCAGGTTTAGGTGTCACAAGCTTACTTATAACGGAAGGAGAATCTAGTGCAGAGCTAGATGGCAGTTCCTTACCTCCCCTCGTAGTTGAGGGAAAAATAGTAGTTCAATCGTCTTTCAAGTTCTTCATGGTGTCCAGCAGATATAAATCCCAAATGACTCAAAGAATAGAGCTATGCTCCCCGGCAACGGCGCCAGAAAAAGGTCTTGATAACCCACAAGTATAGGGGATCGCAACAGTTTTCGAGGGTAGAGTATTCAACCCAAATTTGTTGATTCGACACAAGGGGAGCCAAAGAATATTCTCAAGTATTAGCAGCTGAGTTGTCAATTCAACCACACCTGGAAACTTAGTATCTGCAGCAAAGTGTTTAGTAGCAAAGTAATATGATAGTGGTGGTAACGGTAACAAAAGTAAAGACAGCAAAAGTAATGTTTTTTGGTATTTTTGTAGTGATTGTAACAGTAGCAACGGGAAAGTAAATAAGCGAGAACCAGTATATGGAAAACTCGTAGGCACCAGATTAGTGATGGATAATTATGTCGGATGCGGTTCATCATGTAACAGTCATAACATAGGGTGATACAGAACTAGCTCCAATTCATCAATGTAATGTAGGCATGTATTCCGTATATAGTCATACGTGCTTATGGAAAAGAACTTGCATGACATCTTTTGTCCTACCCTCTGGTGAGAGCGGGGTCCTATTGGAAACTAGGGGATATTAAGGCCTCCTTTTAATAGAGAACTGGAACAAAGCATTAGCACATAGTAACTACATGAACTCCTCAAACTATGGTCATCACCGGGAGTGGTCCCGATTATTGTCACTTCGGGGTTGCCGGATCATAACACATAGTAGGTGACTATAGACTTGCAAGATAGGATCAAGAACTCACATATATTCGTGAAAACGTAATAGGTTCAGATCTGAAATCATGGCACTCGGGCCCTAGTGACAAGCATTAAGCATAGCAAAGTCATAGCAACATCAATCTCAGAACATAGTGGATACTAGGGCTCAAACCCTAACAAAACTAACTCGATTACATGATAAATCTCATCCAACCCATCACCGTCCAGCAAGCCTACGATGGAATTACTCACGCACGGCGGTGAGCATCATGAAGTTGGTGATGGAGGATGGTTGATGATGACGACAGCGACGAATCCCCCTCTCCGGAGCCGCGAACAGACTCCAGATCAACCCTCTCAAGAGAGATTAGGGCTTGGCGGCGGCTCCGTATCGTAAAACGCGATGATTTCTTCTCTCTGATTTTTTCTCCCCGGAAGCCAATATATGGAGTTGGAGTTGGCGTCGGAGGGCCACCAGGGGGCCCACGAGGTAGGGGGGCGCGCCCAGGAGGGGGGGCGCCCCCCACCCTCGTGGACAGGGTGTGGGCCCCTTGGTCTTCATCTTTGGCGAGGATTTTTTATTATTTTTTCTAAGATGTTCCGTGGAGTTTCAGGTCATTCCGAGAACTTTTATTTTCTGCACATAAAACAACATCATGGCAATTCTGCTGAAAACAGCGTCAGTCCGGGTTAGTTCCATTCAAATCATACAAGTTAGAGTCCAAAACAAGGGCAAAAGTATTTGGAAAAGTAGATACGTTGGAGACGTATCACATAGCCCTGGACGATGCTTCCATCCGGACGGGACATGTTATGAATGAATCCTTTGATGATCCCATTCGTCCTCTCAAACGGCATCATGTTGTGCAGGAATGACGGCCCCAAGTCTATTATGTCATCCACAATATGGACACACGGATGCACCATCACGTCAAAGAACGCGGGTAGGAAGTACATCTCAAGCTCATTCAGTATCACAACGATCTCTTCCTATAGCCTTCAGAGCTGCTTCACACTGATCGACTTTCAAGAGATGATGTCGAAAAAGTTGTAGTGACCAATAAGTGTGTCAGGGACGTGCTTGTCCATTATCCCTCTAAGGGCAACAAGTAGTATCTGCGTCATCATCACATGACAGTCATGGGACTTCATCCCGCTGAACCTTTTCTTGTCCGTGTCTAGATATCTGCTTATCTTGCCACAGTAACCGGAACTAACTTTGACTCTAGTAAGGCACTTAAAGAATTGATCGATCTCAGTCCGACTTAAGGTGAAGCAAGAAGGGGGGCAATAATCCTCTTTCTTTATTTTCTTGCCCTTCTTCTCCTATGCCTCTGTCTCCGTCTCTGTCTCGTCTGACATTTTACGGGGCGGCATGTGCAGATCTTCCCTGATTTTCAAATCTTGCAAGTCTTTTCTTGCCTTCGGCCCATCCTTGGTCTTATCCGGCATGTTCATCAGTGTTGCGAGCAAGCTCTCAAGGACATTCTTACAGATATGCATTTGATCAAGGCAATGAGGTGTATCGAGTTTGTGCCAGTACTCCAAGTCCCAGAAAGCAGACCTCATCTTCCATACCTTCAGCAGCGGCTCCGACACCTTTCTCATCGTCTTTCCTAGCGCGGGGCACTCCTTCCAGTTTTTCAACAGCTCATCGATTTCGGCACCGCTCCGCTTACGTGGAGGTCCTCGATGCTCAGCATGACCATTGAATAGATCTCCATGGTTTCTCCATGGGTCGTCCTGTTCGAGCCATCTTCGATGCCCCAAGTACACGATTTTCCCAGACCCGCCATCTTTCCTTGACGTTAGCTGCTGAGACGTCATATCATCCATGCACCGCGTGCATCCGCAATATCCATGTCACACCTGGCCTACGACATATCCGTAACCGAGATAGTCGTGCACCGTCGTGATCAGCGCGGCTCTCATGTAGAAATACTCGCCTTTGCTGGCATCCCATGTCTTGGCCGGTGTTTTCTATAACGTGTCTAACACCTGTTGAAGTAGCCCCAGATACAAATTAATATTATTTCCTGGTTGTTTCGGCCCTTGAATAAGCATGCTCATGTGAATGTACTTCGACTTCATGCACAACCAGGGGGGAGGTTGTACATCCATACAAACACGGGCCATGTGCTATGGTTGGTGTTCTGGTTGCCAAACGGATTCATGCCATCGGTACACGCACCGAGCATGATGTTCCTTGCATCACATTTGAAATACTGATAGAAGCTATTCAACGCTCTCCACTGGCTTCCATCCTTGACATGTCTCAGCTTTGGATCATCTCCATCGTCGGGCTTCTTCCTCTCCACTTGCCAGCGCATTAGCTTTGCTTCCTTGGGATCTACAAAATACCGCTGGAGACGGGGAGTGATCAATAAGTACCATACAACTTTCTGGGGACATTTCTTCCCGGCCTTCTTGTATCGAGAAGCATTGCACACCGGACAGCTTGTTTTTTCCGCGTGCTACTTCTGATAAATTATGCAATCGTTGATGCATGCATGGTATCTAACGTGTGGCAGATCAAGAGGGCACATGATCTTCTTGGCCTCATCAACACTAGTAGGACATAGATTCCCCGTGGGAAGAACATCCTTTAGGTACTTGAGATGCTCATCCAGGCTAGTGTCGGTCCATTTGTTTTTAGCCTTCGTCTTCAGGAGTTGGAGCGTGAAACTCAAGCGGGTCACCTCAGGATTGCAACCATCATACAATGGAGTGTTCGAGTCTACCACCAGTTGCTCCAACTTAGCCTCCTCTCTAGAAGCAGCTCTCTCAGTACTTGTCTCCTTGCGAAGCAATGCTTGAACATGAGGGTCCCGCATGATTGAACTTAGTACCGACGAACTCTGCTGCGTGGAGTCCATGCCATTCTCTCCGCCGCCATGTCCGGCCCCTTCTCCTCCGCCATGTCCGGCCTCTTCTCCTCCGCCATGTCCGGCCCCTTCTCTGCTGCCATGTCCGGCCTCTTCCCCGCCACCATTATCGATCATCTCTTCGTCTCGCCCTGTGTCATCAATGCCTACCCCGTCGGCGTCCTCAACATCCTCATACTCATCTTCAATTATCCACCGAGTATAGCCATCCATGAAACCAGTCATGAGCAGGTGCGCTTTCATACGTCTCCAACGTATCTATAATTTTTGATTGTTCCATGCTATTATAATACCCCTTTTGGACGTTTATGGGCTTTATTTTACACATTTATATCATTTTTGGGACTAACCTACTAACCAGAGGCTCAGCCTGTATTGCTGTTTTTTTTGCCTATTTCAGTATTTCGAAGAAAAGGAATATCAAACGGAGTCCAAACGGAATGAAACCTTCGGGAGCGTGATTTTTGGAACGAACGTGATCCAGAGGACTTGGAGTGCAAGTCAAGAAGCAATCGAGGCGGCCAGGAGATAGGACAGTGTGCCCACCCCTCCTGGGTGTGCCCCTTGTCTCCTGGGCCCCACGAGCGGCGACCGACGTACTTCTTCCTCCTATATATACCTACGTACCCCAAAAACATCCAGGGAGCCAACAAAAAACAATTTCCACCGCCATAACCTTATGTATCCGTGAAATCCCATCTTGGAGCCTTCGCCGGTGCTCCGCCAGAGGGGGAATCGACCACGAAGGGCTTCTACATAAACACCATAGCCCCTCCGATGAGTTGTGAGTAGTTTACCATAGACCTTCGGGTCCATAGCTATTAGCTAGATGGCTTCTTCTCTCTTTTTGGATCTCAATACAATGTTCTCCCCCTCTCTTGTGGAGATCTATTCGATGTAAACTCTTTTTGCGGTGTGTTTGTCGAGATCCGATGAATTGTGGGTTTATGATCAAGTTTATCTATGAGAAATATTTGAATCTTCTCTGAATTCTTTTATGTATGATTGAGTTATCTTTGCAAGTCTCTTCGAATTATCAGTTTGGTTTGGCCTACTAGATTGATCTTTCTTGCCATGGGAGAAGTGATTAGCTTTGGGTTCAATCTTGCGGTGTCCTTACCCAGTGACAGAAAGGGTTGCAAGGCATGTATTGTATTGTTGCCATCGAGGATAAAAAGATGGGGTTTATATCATATTACATGAGTTTATCCCTCTACATCATGTCATCTTTCTTAATGCGTTACTCTATTCTTATGAACTTAATACTCTAGATGCATGCTGGATAGCGGTCGATGTGTGGAGTAATAGTAGTAGATGCAGGCAGGAGTCGATCTACTTGTCGCGGACGTGATGCCTATATACATGATCATGCCTAGATAATCTCATAATTATTCGCTTTTCTATCAATTGCTCGACAGTAATTTGTTCACCCACCGTAATACTTATGCTATCTTGAGAGAAGCCACTAGTGAAACCTATGGCCCCCGGGTCTATTTTTATCATATAAGCTTTCAATCTACTTTTATTTGCACCTTTACTTTTTGCATCTATATTATAAAATACCAAAAATATATTTATCTTATCATACTATCTCTATCAGATCACACTTTCGCAAGTGGCCGTGAAGGGATTGACAACCCCTTTATCGTGTTGGTTGCGAGTTCTTTGTTTGTTTGTGTAGGTGCGTGGGACTTTTAAGGAGCCTCCTACTGGATTGATACCTTGATTCTCAAAAACTAAGGGAAATACTTACGCTACTGTGCTGCATCACCCTTTCCTCTTCAAGGAAAACCAACGCAAGCTCAAGACATAGCAAGAAGGATTTCTGACACCGTTGTTGGGGAGGTCTTCGCTCAAGTCAAGACAAACCAAGTACCCATCACAAACTCATTTCCCTCGCATCTACTTTATTTGCCTCTCGTTTTCCTCTCCCCCACTTCACCCTTCCGTTTTATTTGCCCTCTCTTTCCCAATTTTCCTCTCTCTTTTCCGTTTGCCTTCCCATTTCCATGGCCGAATCAAAAAGAACTAAGTGTTTTCTCCCGGGTTCTAGTACCTTGGATAACCCCTCTATCCTCTCTAAGCTCATAAATAATGATGCTATGGAAAGGCCCACCGGGGTCACCAATGAGAGCTTAAATAATTTTGATGAAGATGACATTGGAATTTTTCATTATTTACTTGATGAGTCTTTAAAAGATGCTTGGGATAGGTTATTAAGAATTCGGGCTAGCTATGTACCACAATATCAAATTGAGGTTTACTTAAAAAGTTTCTATGTTGGCTTACCCGCTTCTTTCAAGCAAGTTCTAGATTCTATTTTTGAAGAAGGTTTTCTTGAAGGGGATGCTATAGATACCTATGAAAGAATGAAAACTATATTTGGGCACCCCATGAATGATAAGGTTGAATCTACCACCCTCTTATGCTTTTATCAAAACGAAATTATCAAAGAGATGAAGTCTAGTTTAGATGCAAATTTCCGTAACGTGCTTAATCTTACTTCCTCCATTAATGGCAATGTGATTTCCAAAAATAGAAGGATGAATGCCATAGGAAGGAAATTTGCTCTTTTCTTTCCGAGTGCCAAAGATGGCACTACTTAGATCTAACTTCGCTTTTATGCCTAGCTAGGGGCGTTAAACGATAGCGCTAGTTGGGAGGCAACCCAATTTTATTTGTGTTTTTTGTTTTTGTTTCTGTTTAGTAATAAATTTTGCATCTACCTTCTGTTTAGATGTGTTTTTATGTTTTGATTAGTGTTTGTGCCAAGTAGAACCTATAGGATAACCTATGATGATAGTTGATTTGATTCTGCTGAGAAACAGAAACTTTGCGCGCACGAAATTAGTTTTTTTAAATCACAGAAACGTGCTTTTGTGTTGAGTCTTTTTGCTGCTGATCAATAGGAAAATTGTCCAGGACTTCCTATTTCGATGGGATTTTTAGAGTTACAGAAGTTTGTGTTAGTTACAGATTGCTACAGACTGTATTGTTTTTGATAGATTCTGTTTTTCGTGTGTTGTTTGCTTATTTTGATGCATCTATGGCTAGTAAAATAATTTATAAACATAGAGAACTTGGAATACATAAGGTTTAACACCAAAATAAATAAAGAATGAGTTCATTACAGTTCCTTATGTGGTGGTTTTGTTTTCTTTCACTAACGGAGCTTATAAGATTTCCTGTTGAGTTTTGTGTTGTGAAGTTTTCAAGTTTTGGGTAAAGCTTTGATGGACTATGGAATAAGGAGTGGCAAGAGTCTAATATTAGGGATGCCCATGGCACCCCAAGATATTCAAGAATAGCCAAAAGCCTAAGCTTGGGTGAGGGAGTCCTGGACTAGGGGGTGTCCGGACAGCCGGACTATCATCGTCCGCCGGACTCCAAGACTGCGAAGATACAAGATTGAAGACTCCGTCCCGTGTCCGGATGGGACTTTCCTTGGCGTGGAAGGCAAGCTTGGCGATACGGATATGTAGATCTCCTACCATTGTAACCGACTCTGTGTAACCCTAGCCTCCTCCGGTGTCTATATAAACCAGAGGGCTTTAGTCCATAGGACACAACATACATTACAACAATCATACCATAGGCTAGCTTTAGGGTTTAGCCTCCTTGATCTCGTGGTAGATCCACTCTTGTACTACCCATATCATCAATATTAATCAAGCAGGACATAGGGTTTTACCTCCATCGAGAGGGCCCGAACCTGGGTAAAACATCGTGTCCCTCGTCTCCTGTTACCATCCGCCTATACGCACAGTTCGGGACCCCCTACCCGAGATCCGCCGGTTTTGACACCGACATTGGTGCTTTCATTGAGAGTTCCTCTATGTTGTCACCGATAGGCTCGATGGCATCTTCAACCAACAAAACTGTCCTGGGTGGGACTTTTCTCCCCGGACAGATCTTCGTATTCGACGGCTTCGCACTGCGGGCTAATTCGCTTGGCCATCTGGAGCAGATCAAAAGCTACGCCCCTGGCCGTCAGGTCAGATTCGGAAGTCTAAACTTCACAGCCGACGTCCGCGGAGACTTGATCTTCGACGGGCTCGAGCCACAGCCAAGCGCGCCGCACTGTTACGATGGGCATGATCTAGCTCTGCCGCTGAACAGTGCCTTGGTGGCCGCACAAGAATCCGCTCCGGCTCTTAGTCCGGAGCCGATCGCCCAGATCGAGGATCGGTGGATGGACACCACCTCTGGGGCTTCAACTTCCACGGCGATGGAGCCGAACACTAATCTTGTCCCTCGCGAAACTCGTGATTCCGAGGTGCCGGACTCCTTGCCAGACTCCGGACCTCCCACGCCCCTACCAATCGAATCGGATTGGGCGCCGGTTATGGAATTCACCGCCGCGGACATCTTCCAATGCTCGCCCTTTGGCGACATCTTAAATTCTCTAAAGCATCTCTTGTTATTGGGAGAGCCCTGGCCGGACTATGGTCAGGATGGTTGGGATACGGACGACGAAGAAATTCAGCGCCCACCCACCACCCACTTTGTAGCCACTGTCGACGATCTAACCGACATGCTAGACTATGACTCCGAAGACATCGACGGTATTGACGATGACGCCGGAGACGAACAAGAACCAGCGCCTACAGGGCACGGGAGAACCACCTCGTCATATGACGTATATATGGTGGATACCCCAAAAGAGAGTGATAACAAGGACCAACGGGCCGCGGCAGAAGACAACCCAACCGCCAAACAACCTAAACGGCGTCGCAGACGCTGCCCTAAGTCCCGCCTCGACAACAACAACGCTCCTAAGGACCCCGCAATACAGCAGGGCACACAAGTGGACGACGAACATGCAGATAAGCAACCGTCCGAACAGGACGAGTCAGATAATCAGTCTAGGCCCGGCGAAAACAACAGTCTGGACGATCTCACGCCGGACACGCCGCCGGATAGTAAAAACCTTCGGAAACGACTCGTCAACACTACAAGAAGCTTGAAGAAGGAAAAACGGAAGCTCAAAACAGCGGAAGACACACTCAGGATGAGGTGGAGCAAGGTGCTCAAAACCGCGGATAAATACGGCAATAGCCACCAATCCAAGAGCTACCCGAAGCGCAAGCTGTTACCAGAATTTGACGAGGAGGCCCTAGAGCCCCCACAGTCAAAACATGAAAAGGCCGCCTGGTTGGATAGACGGCCAGATGATAGGTCAAATTCTGAAAGCGGCGCCGCACATAAGCCGGCTAATGAACCTGGAAAGACAGATGGCCCAGCCAGGTCCATTTACGGGCCAAAGAAGAAGGCCCCAGGAAGCAAGGCAACACGTCAAGTGTCCGAAGATAATGGCACACCCAAATACAGGGGCGCCGCACACCCACTATGTTTCACCAATGAGGTGCTGGACCATGAATTCCCAGCAGGATTTAAACCCATAAACATAGAGGCCTACGATGGAACAACAGACCCTGGAGTCTGGATAGAAGATTATATACTACATATACACATGGCCAGAGGAGATGATCTCCACGCCATAAAATACCTACCCCTCAAGCTCAAAGGGCCAGCCCATCATTGGCTTAAAAGCCTCCCAGAAAACACTGTGGGAAGTTGGGAAGAGCTCGGGGACGCGTTTAGAGCAAATTTTTGTCAGGACCCCGACTCAATGCCACATCGATCTAGCATGTAACACCTCATATCACTTTGCGGCCTCACGCACAGTATTCCCACGGGTGTCGCCTTACCTTTGCCCGTGACCGTTTGCGCCTTTTGGCACACGTATATGATAGTGTCACTAGCATCCATATGATAAGGAGCCCGGGCTGACATGGCTAGTCGTAAACCCAAAGTGGCACAAACTTACAGGGACAAGCATCCATGACCCAGCATCGAACGTGTCGGTCATCAGCGAGTGAATCCAGGCTGTAGCACTGGGCTAGCAGGACTCCGATGAACCGGGCTATAGCGGGCTAACAGGACTCCGGTATTCATCGCGTGACATTTCCCCGAAGGGACAGACACGGGAACGAAGAAGGGCACATGCCGGCCAGCCTAAGTGTTCCGGAGCAGTAGCAAGCTACCCTGGCTCGGTGGAAACACTAGGAGACATTTCCCGGTAAGAGAGGCTACTAAGGATAAACAACTAGATAGTCAGATCCCACACATACCAAGCATTTCAATCATACACACAATATGCTCGATATGTGCAAATACAACAAGGCATCACAACATGACTCTACGACACAAGTAAGTATTTATTCAATAGGCTCCGAGGAGCGAGATATTACAAACATGGGTCTCATGACCCAACATTCAGAGCATACAAATCAAAGCACAAGCGGAAGCTAATATGTCTGAGTACAGACATCTACAAATGAAAAGGCTGAGAAGCCTGACTATCTACCAAATCCTGCCGAGGCACAAGATCGTAGCTGAGGTAACAAGCTAAACGTCGAAGTTCACGTGGAACTACTAGTGAGACTGAAGTCTCTCTCTGCAAAAACATAAATTAAGCAACGTGAGTACAAATGTACCCAGCAAGACTTACATCAGAACTAACTACATATGCATCATTATCAATAAAGGGGGTGGTGGAGTTTAACTGCAGCAAGCCAGCTTTGACTCGGTGGCTATCCTGAACTACGACTGCAAGTAACTCTTTTGAGGTGGCGCACACGAGTCCACATATTCACCATATCAATACACCACTATGGATCCGCTCCCGTCTCCCTACGAGAACGCCATCCATAGCACTCACGCTTATCTTGCGCATTTTAAAGTATCCACTTTCACTTGTCTATGAACTGATATAAGCAACCCAGAAGTCCTTTTCCGCGGACACGGCTATTCGAATAGATGATGTTAACCCTGCAGGGGTGTACTTCTTCACACACGCTCTCACCACTTACCGCCGTTTACACGACATGTACTCAGCAACCTTCAAGCGGAAGCCCAACATGGGTGTCGGCCACGGCCTGCCTAAACACTCGAGTCTCTAGTCCAGGTCTATCGCCTATTCGGGTTCCATCCATGAGGAGATCCGGTCGGAGTTTCACTCACAGCCCCAAACGATGTGAACAGGGTTCCCGAGACACCAAACGGGCGCCCGGTACACCGTGCCACGTGCCTACCGCATCACAGCCCACCCCTCCGGTCAGTGCTGCCCACGGCCTCCAGCATACTACAAACACCAGAAACTACTTGCAACTCCTGGACAGAGGACAAGGGTGATCAAGAAGCCGAGAGGGTCCATTGGTTTCGGGCCCAATGCATGGTAGTAGCTGAATCATGGATCACAAACACAGAACTCAGTTCCTGAGGACGGCTGCAATGAGACAACCCACCATGTACTCCTACATGGCCTCTCACCGCTACCTTTACCAAATCGTGTTCACACGCTTAGCTCACACACTGTAGGACATGTTCACACACCTCTGATTCATCCCCGATGAATCAGACCTGACTCAACTCTAAGCAGTAGCAGGCATGACAAACAAACATGAATGAGTAGGCACAACAGGGCTCAAACAACTCCTACTCATGCTAGTGGGTTTCATCTATTTACTGTGGCAATGACAGGTCATGCAAAGGATAAAGGGGTTCAGCTACCGCAACAAGTAACAGATGAATCGTTGTTGTCCTAATGCAGTAAAAGAGAGCAGGAGCGAGAGAGTGGGATTTTATCGGAATGAACAAGGGGGTTTTGCTTGCCTGGCACTTCTGAAGATAATATAGTTCTTCATCGGTGTCATCGAATTCATCGTCGGTATGTCGTCTACTGAGAGGGAACAAACACCGGAAAACAAGGATGAACACAATTAATGCAATGCACATTCACATGAATGATATGTCATGTTAAGGTACTGAATTCACCTAATGCAATATCTAGCCAAGTTAATTGAAGTGGAACTCGAACAAGAACAAATTCCAACTTCAAATGTTATTTCATAATTTGCCCTAATCATCATTTGTCATATTCAGTGAGGTTAACTTGTTCAAACATGCATGATCATGGCATAAACAGATTCTTCATATTTTTCTGATCATTTTTCATATATAACTTATTTCCATTGGAGTTACAGTTGAATTTCTATGATTTATTGAAGTTTAGGGCATTTTCTGAAATTTCCTGAATAATAATAAATCCGGAAAATGATTTATGGCGTCAGCACCACGTCACTGTGACGTCAGCAGAGTCAACTGGGCGGCCAGGTCAAACCTAACCAGTGGGACCCATACGTCAGCGTCTCAGGCTGGATTAGGTGGATGACATGTGGGACCAGTCAAAGTTGACTTGGCCAAGGTCAAACTGGCACATGGGGTCCACGGTATTAACACTAATTTAACAGAAAAATATACTAATCCTAATTAAGCGCAGGGGCCCACATGGCAGTGGCTCATAGGGTGATTAGCCCCTAACTAAGTGGCCACATCGGCCCGCCGGAGTTTGGCCGGCGGCGACCTCAAGCCGCGGCGGAAGCTTGCCGGAAATCCGCTACGGGGCTCGGTTTTGCGCGTGGTTTGCGTCTACGGGACGCTGGCAGTGAGGCGCATCCGGGGGTGGCAACAGCTCGAGCTGGGGTGGCCGGAGCTCACCGGAATGGAGCTCGCGGCGGTGCCGGCGTTCGGGTGAACTGGGTTTCGGTGTTAGGGATCACGACAGGAGGCAAAGAGGGGTGTTACGACCTCCTGGGGTTGCACTGAGCACGGCCGCGTGCTCGGTTGCAGCTCTTGGCAATGGTGGCTACGGCGGCGACATGGCCGGCGGCGAAGAGCTCTCGGCTCCGATGGATTCGATAGCTACGCGATGCAAACGAGGCAGGGGAGAGAGGGGAAAGATTCCGGTGCTCACGGTGAACTCGCAGAGCAGGCTAGTGGGCTCGGGGATGGGTTGGTGACGACGAAACAACGACGGTGATCTCGGGTGCCCGAGGAGGAAGACGAGGGCGAAGGCGGCTCCACAGGGCGTCCGGCGTCTTGTGGCTCGGCGGAGAGGACGAGAGGGTCGAGGCGGAGCCTCTAGGCGCAACGACGAGGCGAGGCAATGGTTGTGGCCACGGAGGTGCTCGTCGGTGGCGACGGCTGCGCTCGGGTTCGGGAGAGAGAGGGAGAGAGGCGGGGCAGGGAGAGAGGGGAACGGTGCAGCGAGTGAGGGAGAGGAGCGAGGGAACATGGGGCGTCGTCGTGGCGTCGCCAGGAGGGGCCGGGGAAGCAGGAGGTGGCCAGGGCAGCGTCGGCGCTCGCCACGCACCTGGTTGTCCTCCTGGTAGAAGGAGGAAGACGACACGGGGAGGTGGCGGTGGTGGGCTGGGCCAGGCCTCAGCCACAGTGCTGGGCCAGGTGTCTGTGCCAGGTAAGCTGGCCCAAGTGGCTTCTCTTTCTCTCTTATTTCTATTTAATTATGTTTTCTATTTTCTGTAGTTTGTTTTGATTTAGTTTTAGACACTAAATCATTTTTATTGCTTCTGATAATTATGGTAGGGACTAGTAGGATTATTCCAAAGCCCTTCATCAAAGATCAGAATTATTGGACATATATTAATTAATTAAGAAATATATATCCAATGCAAATAGTTATTTATTTAATTCAAAGGCCCAAAATAATTAACTCTGAGATACCAAAAATATTGTTTTGAGTTTTACCTCTTTGCAATATTTTCAGAGACTAAGAGGAACATTTTCTTGGACTTCTTTGAGAAGATTTTAATGTTGATCATTTTTAGAAGGTTTCTGAGGCTTTGAAAATTCCTCAATTCAAATTTCATTTAAATTTAGACATGATGACATGAATATCAAGCAAAGGCAACATGGCTAATCTAGGGCTGTGACAACTCACCCCTACTAAACAAGAATCTCGTCCCGAGATTCAAGACGTGAGGTAAGAGGAAAAGGGGGAGTCAAAAAACTATCACAATCTTCATGATCCATTTGCCCTTCTCGAAGATGTTGATTCATTCCATCATCTTGGTCTTGACGTCTTTGCTTTCGAGATCTTCACTCGACACGACAACAGAAAGAGGGGGAAACCCTACAAGATTTAATCTTCTTGAAGATCGAGCAACTCAAGATCAGTTCATGGAGTGAGTCGTAAGAACATCTCTTGAGTTGAGACACCAAACACACATTAGGAATGATGGTAAAGAAAGGAATGACGAAGGTTCAAATTGGTAGGCAACCATTCCACGCTTAAGTAAAATGGTGCATGGTTTCAAAGTAACAACGAGATGATTGCCATGACTCCATAACGGAACACCTTAGGAAAGGTCACGCAAAGAGCTATTCCCCTAAGTGGCAAAAAGAATTACTTTTGATTCAGAGATCATTGAAACTCTTCATACCAGCCTAAGGCAATTCACAACGATCGTTTGGCGGAGTGCAAAGGAATGGTACACCCGGACTAGAATGGATGATGTGGACTACCTTGTTGAAGACAACGCAATGGATGATTTTTGCTTATCACCGGAAATGGAAGAGACCCATGGTAGAATGGCACATTGGTGGTGCAAGCTGGGAACAAAATGCAAATGCTGGGAATGGTTCTGGTAACTGGGGAAGAACCCAACAATAGAGGGTGAATTCACTGTTTGAAAATGTCATAGCATTGCCGAGGAAACTGAGAGGAATCCCAGTTAGTGCCGATGATAACACGTAGCGCTTGTGCGTGCTCTCAAGAACTTGAGCATTTCCACAATCATCAAGGTTTTACCAACATCCGTGTCAACGATCCTGGCAACACAACATACTACCATGATGGCTAATGATGGATGATGCAGATGCAAAGGAAGATAAAACCTTCTCAGATTTCACCTTAGCGAGGCCAAGGAAACAAAATCTGGATGATCGACCAAGAGACATTTAGCACTCCGCTTCTAATGTTCTCCTTGATGTGCTAGCGTATCCCATTCATTGAAATGGTTTGGTATCTAGAACATCAAGTAAAAGATCGGACTTCGGGAAGACAAAAATCATAAGGCACAACTAGGGAGTAAATCCTACGAAGTCCTTATGGGAAGGTGGCCAACTTCTTCAATCAAGATACTACAATAATAGGTCTTCCGGCTGGGTGTGTTGGCCATGACATCCACTTTACCGGTTATCGAGGGACCAGTATTATAGTTCTTGGGAAATGTTCCAACCATTATATCTGCCTGAGATTCAGATCTGGTTGGTGCCAGGATATTCCAGACCCATCGAGTCTAGAAGAAAAATGAAAGTTTGCAACACAAATCGACGAAATGACGTTGCGAGATTCTCGGGAAATGAACTACGATAGCAAGCTCCAAAACATGAGCTGGTTCTGCTACACATGTGTGAACACGCTGTCTCAGACAAACATGATCACATGGTAGTCTTACAATAAAACACTACCGAGTTCTGGTAGGGAACCATCATTGAGGATATAGGAATCTTGTGCACGAACTAGTATTTGCACTGCAACTCCTTTTCCTTGAACAAATCAATCAGTGGCTTGGTGTGCTAGGGATACATATAGAATGAAGGTTGCAAATCTCCAAACCACAGAATACTTCGCACATGTGTATGACTGACTTGGGATGATTCCAGAGGAAGCAAAACTAACTTTCTCAAATTCACGGCGGCAACTTTCACCAAATGCACGTGTATAAGAGGAAGTCACTCCTTTCATCAAACAAGTACTTCATGAGCTAGCATGAAGAAAATGCTTTCGAAAGTTTCCAACACTAGCTTAATGTTCAGCAAAATTATGGAGAAGACAAGGATGTTGTCGATGGGCTCAACAACAATTCATCCAGCTTCCCATGGAGATGGAATTCCATAACTATGTGAACAAGGTGATAGTATTGGTCAGACCCAAAGAGGTAAGGGTGTATGCTCGAGGGATCAACCACGAGTAAGACAACATTACAAGCATCGTTGGTACTGATTTGATTTGACGATAGCCCACACTCAAATCAAAGGATTGATAAGACAATAGGTCCAGCAACTGATCACAGGGACCAATGGATGAAGATATCATCTTTCTTCAACACACACTACACAAGAATATCCCTTTGGAACGAACTAAGTCAGGCAAGCTTTTATCTTCCAACTCTCCAAGTTGTTGTCTAGCTTAACCAACTAGCTCAGGGATATCTAACACCGATTCTTGGAGAGAAAGTGGTTCACAAGAAACCAACTTGATCACGAGCTCAACATAACAGTCAGGTGACAACCTGGTGATACTTTCGAGAAGATATTCGGAAAATCACGAACCACCGGTATGTTACTAAGCTCGAGAACAATCTCGCTTTTGAGGGCAAGACGATATGATCAAATGAGTGAGGACTTGACAAGATCCTAACTCATCAATCAAAGGGTGCACCAGAAATAGGGACTAGGTAGCACAATCAGTCTTAGGGTGACGATTCAATAATCAACATGCTAAGAATGAGGTTATCGTCCATTTAACTACCAGGCAACAGAGTTGCTAGCAGTATTGATTTCACACGCCATGATTCATTTGTCGGCATTCCGGTTACAATAACACAGGAACCGAGGAATGAACAATGATGGCAAGAAGTATCACTGTACCAAGAGTTCATAGGATGGTGTGCAATTCCTATAACAATCCCAATATAAAATATGGTAATACTCCAAGGTAGAGCAGAACAAAAGCTGGATTAGCAATTTGATCTGCGGAGCACAACTTCTTTGACCCAATCCTGGATATGGATCAGGTTCTGGAGTTTGTTTCTCCTAGTCATTCCAGAATAGAATGGCTTGACGGACCACAAGAGTAATAGGCATTGATAAACAAACACACGCATACTCTTGACTATCAATTGATAGACGAAGGTCAGTAGACAACTAAAGAGGGACAACTCAAAGGAACATATAACTTTCTGAGTTGTGGATGCATAGATTAGTATGTCGAACCAAGTTCAACATAATTCTTCCGGATAACCCATGCAGAAAGGTTGAGCTGGCAGAGTCACAATATAGCATGGAGAACTCATCGAGAGCACTCTTGTTGTCATCTTTTGGTTCAGAAGAACTCCTGCCAAGAATGGTTCATGGTATTTGGAAGAACGATATACCACGGACCTCGAGGACTATCGCAAAGGTTACTAATATCCTAAAGGCACTAGCAATTACTATCAACATGAAGTAAGTAGGGTGAATCTTGGGCTCAGAAACCCAGGAGTAGAATACCTACTACTAGCTGGCATCACGGGATGCTTTCGAGAATGATAGCCAGAATTATCACACTGGGACACAAATCATGGCTAAATTACTGGATGATCCCCTAAGACACCTAGGGTCATAATACTAGCTCCAACATATATGTCAAGGCAATAAATTACCTCAACTCACCGATTAGTGTGGTTAATCTGGCCCAAAGGAACATCGAAACCAGAGGGAAAGGATTTTGCAAATGCATCAGACTGTTTAGAAACCTGGGATGATTCGGACAGCATAACGGCTGTAAATGCTCAGAAAAGATTTGAGACATGCTACAGAAATGGTGGCATAGCCACTCAGAAGCACAATATCAAGGTTTCGAGATCAACAGTTAACATACGGAAGTAGTAGGAACTGAACTGAAACTTAAATCCAACAATCTTATAAGTCTACGGATTAGTAACACGTGATCCTAATAGAAAGAAGAGATAGCCTAGTTCCTTAACCCCCGCGGGAAAGATAAGATGACTCAGATCAGAAGGGCATAAGGTATAAGGAGTAAAAAGAGCCTTACGTTCCATCCCACAATCAATTCCCTTATATAACTAAAGAATTTCTAGACTCAACTTCGACCAGTTTGGCTTGGTAATCCTACAGGCAGTCAAGCTCTGATACCAAAGCTTTCAGGACCCCGACTCAATGCCACATCGATCTAGCATGTAACACCTCATATCACTTTGCGGCCTCACGCACGGTATTCCCACGGGTGTCGCCTTACCTTTGCCCGTGACCGTTTGCGCCTTTTGGCACACGTATATGATAGTGTCGCTAGCATCCATATGATAAGGAGCCCGGGCTGACATGGCTAGTCGTAAACCCAAAGTGGCACAAACTTACAGGGACAGGCATCCATGACCCAGCATCGAACGTGTCGGTCATCAGCGAGTGAATCCAGGCTGTAGCACTGGGCTAGCAGGACTCCGGTGAACCGGGCTGTAGCGGGCTAACAGGACTCCGGTATTCATCGCATGACATTTCCCCGAAGGGACAGACACAGGAACGAAGAAGGACACATGCCGGCCAGCCTAAGTGTTCCGGAGCAGTAGCAAGCTACCCTGGCTCGGTGGAAACACTAGGAGACATTTCCCGGTAAGAGAGGCTACTAAGGATAAACAACTAGATAGTCAGATCCCACACATACCAAGCATTTCAATCATACACACAATATGCTCGATATGTGCAAATACAACAAGGCATCACAACATGACTCTACGACACAAGTAAGTATTTATTCAATAGGCTCCGAGGAGCGAGATATTACAAACATGGGTCTCATGACCCAACATTCAGAGCATACAAATCAAAGCACAAGCGGAAGCTAATATGTTTGAGTACAGACATCTACAAATGAAAAGGCTGAGAAGCCTGACTATCTACCAAATCCTGCCGAGGCACAAGATCGTAGCTGAGGTAACAAGCTAAACGTCGAAGTTCACGTGGAACTACTAGTGAGGCTGAAGTCTCTCTCTGCAAAAACATAAATTAAGCAACGTGAGTACAAATGTACCAGCAAGACTTACATCAGAACTAACTACATATGCATCATTATCAATAAAGGGGGTGGTGGAGTTTAACTGCAGCAAGCCAGCTTTGACTCGGTGGCTATCCTGAACTACGACTGCAAGTAACTCTTTTGAGGTGGCGCACACGAGTCCACATATTCACCATATCAATACACCACTATGGATCCGCTCCCGTCTCCCTACGAGAACGCCATCCATAGCACTCACGCTTATCTTGCGCATTTTAAAGTATCCACTTTCACTTGTCTATGAACTGATATAAGCAACCCAGAAGTCCTTTTCCGCGGACACGGCTATTCGAATAGATGATGTTAACCCTGCAGGGGTGTACTTCTTCACACACGCTCTCACCACTTACCGCCATTTACACGACATGTACTCGGCAACCTTCAAGCGGAAGCCCAACGTGGGTGTCGGCCACGGCCTGCCTAAACACTCGAGTCTCTAGTCCAGGTCTATCGCCTATTCGGGTTCCATCCATGAGGAGATCCGGTCGGAGTTTCGCTCACAGCCCCGAACGATGTGAACAGGGTTCCCGAGACACCAAACGGGCGCCCGGTACACCGTGCCACGTGCCTACCGCATCACAGCCCACCCCTCCGGTCAGCGCTGCCCACGGCCTCCAGCATACTACAAACACCAGAAACTACTTGCAACTCCTGGACAGAGGACAAGGGTGATCAAGAAGCCGAGAGGGTCCATTGGTTTCGGGCCCAATGTGTGGTAGTAGCTGAATCATGGATCACAAATACAGAACTCAGTTCCTGAGGACGGCTGCAATGAGACAACCCACCATGTACTCCTACATGGCCTCTCACCGCTACCTTTACCAAATCGTGTTCACACGCTTAGCTCACACACTGTAGGACATGTTCACACACCTCTGATTCATCCCCGATGAATCAGACCTGACTCAACTCTAAGCAGTAGCAGGCATGACAAACAAACATGAATGAGTAGGCACAACAGGGCTCAAACAACTCCTACTCATGCTAGTGGGTTTCATCTATTTACTGTGGCAATGACAGGTCATGCAAAGGATAAAGGGGTTCAGCTACCGCAACAAGTAACAGATGAATCGTTGTTGTCCTAATGCAGTAAAAGAGAGCAAGAGCGAGAGAGTGGGATTTTATCGGAATGAACAAGGGGGTTTTGCTTGCCTGGCACTTCTAAAGATAATATAGTTCTTCATCGGTGTCATCGAATTCATCGTCGGTATGTCGTCTACTGAGAGGGAACAAACACCGGCAAACAAGGATGAACACAATTAATGCAATGCACATTCACAAGAATGACATGTCATGTTAAGGTACTGAATTCACCTAATGCAATATCTAGCCAAGTTAATTGAAGTGGAACTCGAACAAGAACAAATTCCAACTTCAAATGTTATTTCATAATTTGCCCTAATCATCATTTGTCATATTCAGTGAGGTTAACTTGTTCAAACATGCATGATCATGGCATAAACAGATTCTTCATATTTTTCTGATCATTTTTCATATATAACTTATTTCCATTGGAGTTACAGTTGAATTTCTATGATTTATTGAAGTTTAGGGCATTTTCTGAAATTTCCTGAATAATAATAAATCCAGAAAATGATTTATGGCGTCAGCACCACGTCACTGTGGCGTCAGCAGAGTCAACTGGGCGGCCAGGTCAAACCTGACCAGTGGGACCCATACGTCAGCATCTCAGGCTGGATTAGGTGGATGACATGTGGGACCAGTCAAAGTTGACTTGGCCAAGGTCAAACTGGCACGTGGGGTCCATGGTATTAACACTAATTTAACAGAAAAATATACTAATCCTAATTAAGCACAGGGGCCCACATGGCAGTGGCTCATAGGGTGATTAGCCCCTAACTAAGTGGCCACATCGGCCCGCCGGAGTTTGGCCGGCGGCGACCTCAAGCCGCGGCGGAAGCTTGCCGGAAATCCGCTACGGGGCTCGGTTTTGCGCGTGGTTTGCGTCTACGGGACGCTGGCAGTGAGGCGCATCCGGGGGTGGCAACAGCTCGAGCTGGGGTGGCCGGAGTGCACCGGAATGGAGCTCGTGGCGGTGCCGGCGTTCGGGTAAACTGGGTTTCGGGGTTAGGGAGCACGACAAGGGGCAAAGAGGGGTGTTACGACCTCCTGGGGTTGCACTGAGCACGGCCGCGTGCTCGGTTGCAGCTCTAGGCAACGGTGGCTACGGCGGCGACATGGCCGGCGGCGAAGAGCTCTCGGCTCCGACGGATTCGATAGCTACGCGATGCAAACAAGGCAGGGGAGAGAGGGGAAAGATTCCGATGCTCACGGTGAACTCGCAGAGCAGGCTAGTGGGCTCGGGGATGGCTTGGTGACGACGAAACAACGACGGTGATCTCGGGTGCCCGAGGAGGAAGACGAGGGCAAAGGCGGCTCCACAGGGCGTCTGGCGTCTTGTGGCTCGGCGGAGAGGACGACGGGGTCGAGGCGGAGCCTCTAGGCGCAACGACGAGGCGAGGCAATGGTTGTGGCCACGGCGGTGCTCGTCGGTGGCGACGGCTGCGCTCGGGTTCACGGGGCGTCGTCGTGGCGTGAGAGAGAGGGAGAGAGGTGGGGCAGGGAGAGAGGGGAACGGTGCAGCGAGTGAGGGAGAGGAGCGAGGGAACACGGGGCGTCGTCGTGGCGTCGCCAGGAGGGGCCGGGGAAGAAGGAGGTGGCCAGGGCAGCGTCGGCGCTCGCCACGCACCTGGTTGTCCTCCTGGCAGAAGGAGGAAGACGACACGGGGAGGTGGCGGTGGTGGGCTGGGCCAGGCCTCAGCCACAGTGCCGGGCCAGGTGTCTGTGCCAGGTAAGCTGGCCCAAGTGGCTTCTCTTTCTCTCTTATTTCTATTTAATTCTGTTTTCTATTTTCTGTAGTTTGTTTTGATTTAGTTTTAGACACTAAATCATTTTTATTGCTTCTGATAATTATGGTAGGGACTAGTAGGATTATTCCAAAGCCCTTCATCAAAGATCAGAATTATTGGACATATATTAATTAATTAAGAAATATATATCCAATGCAAATAGTTATTTATTTAATTCAAAGGCCCAAAATAATTAACTCTGAGATACCAAAAATATTGTTTTGAGTTTTACCTCTTTGCAATATTTTCAGAGACTAAGAGGAACATTTTCTTGGACTTCTTTGAGAAGATTTTAATGTTGATCATTTTTAGAAGGTTTCTGAGGCTTTAAAAATTCCTCAATTCAAATTTCATTTAAATTTAGACATGATGACATGAATATCAAGCAAAGGCAACAGGGCTAATCTAGGGCTGTGACAATTTTCAAGGGACTTATGTCCGCCCTCCGGATGCAGATGACCTAAGTCATATAACTCAACAGCCCGGAGAGTCAGCGCGCAAGTTCTGGAACAGGTTCCTCACCAAAAAGAACCAAATAGTCCACTGTCCGGACGCCGAAGCCTTAGCAGCTTTTAAACACAATGTCCGAGACGAATGGCTTGCCAGACACCTCGGCCAAGAGAAACCGAGGACAATGTCCGCGCTAACAAGCCTCATGACCCGCTTCTGTGCGGGAGAGGATAGCTGGCTAGCAAGATGCTGCACCAGCAACCCAAGTACATCCGAGATAAGAGATGGAAACGGAAAATCACGGCGCAGAAAAGAGCAGCGCCGGAATAAAGAGAAAAGCCCAAAGAGCATGGCAGTCAACGCCAGATTCAAAAGCTCGTGGCCAAACAACAAAACACCGCCTCTTAAGGATGACAGCGATGAGTTGTCCAACTTAAATAAGATTTTGGGTCGGACATGTCAAATCCACAGTACCCCTGGAAGGCCTGCAAACCATACCCATCGAGATTGTTGGGTTTTCAAACAGTCCGGCCGACTAAACGCCGAACACAAGGGGCTCGACGCGTCAAGCGAAGATGATAAACCCCACCAGCAGAGCACCGGAAAGCAAAAGACTTTCCCACAAGAGGTCAAAGCAGTAAACTCACTTCATGTGATAGTACGGAAAAATAGTGTGGCACCTTCTAAAAAGAGCCTCGCACGGTCCAATCCAGCAGACCATAGAGATCGGATATCACAACCAATCACTTTCGACCACCTGGATTATTCCAGAAGCGTTCAAAACGCAGGACGGACTGCCCTGATATTGGATCCCATAATCGACGGACTACAATTTACTAAAGTTCTGATGGACGGAGGCAGCAACTTGAACCTGCTGTATTCAAACACAATCCGCAAGTTGGGGATAGACCCTACTAAAATTCGACATAGCCGCACTTCCTTCAAAGGAGTGACGCCAGGCCCTTACGCCAAGTGCATAGGCTCCCTATTACTAGAAGTTGTGTTCGGATCACCGGACAACTTTCGGCGCGAGAAACTAATCTTTCATATCGTCCCATTTAAAAGTGGATATCAAGCACTCTTGGGGCGAAAGGCTTTTGTCCGTTTCAACGCCATACCGCATTACGCGTCTCTTACACTCAAGATGCCCGGTCCGCGAGGCATCATTTCAGTGCGAGGGTCACTTAAAGACCTCGGACACGGATGGACGAGTCCGGCATCGGTAGGCTAGGGGGCTCCCTAGCCGCACACCCCTTCACAAGGGGCTGCGCGCACAAACAACCGCGAATTCATACGAACCCCGCTTTACTTATTTATATTTCTTCTTTTACCTTTTTTGCACAAGTTGTTTTCAAACTAAAGTTCCTCTCTTTTTACAGCTGAACAACATGCACACCTGTCCAGGATAACGGCACAACGGAGACATAGGCGCAGACATGCAGTAGGGACCCGTTGCGAGGATTCTTTTCAGATTAAGACCCTGCGTAAACCTTTTTTACTGTCTCTTGTTGTTACTCTTCCTTGGTTTCTTCCTATAACCAAAGCAGAGCCTGACGTTTTGGCATCGGCCGCGTCAGAGGACCATGCCCGTACCTGGACACTAGGGGCTTAGGGCATTGTTCTGCCCATTATTATAAAGACCGAACACCTCAGGGAGTGTTTGGCGTCTCGAGTTAGGCATTATATGCATTAGCTCCGAATCATGTCTTTGGTCAAATGTTGGGTTTGCCCGGCTCCGGTGTTTTGCTGCCTTACGTTCCGTATCATCGGCTAACGCGGCACCAGGAGAACTACTGCGATTGTGCCCCAGTTCGGCTGGGCGAGCACCTCAGTAGAGAAAGCCGAAAACTGACTGTCATGATATAGCGAGAGACTGGTCAACCACTCGATCGACTACCGGAATGTTTAGAATTCCCCGCTGTAAGGGCATATTTATCCCTAAGTGTTTTGGTGATTGATGACAATACTCGTGCGGACTAATCGTGTGCCTTGAGTCCCTCAGATACTTCATCATTAGGCACAAGACGTTTCGGTGCCCCTCGGAGACTGTTGAAGCCGGCGTTGTTCTACGTTTCTCTTTGGTGGAGTTGAGTCGTAGGAGAGCCGTACTATTAAGAGGGGGTCCGCATCGGAAAGGTAGGGTGGAATCACACGTACACTTGTCCCTCCTTTCCTTGCACTTTGGAGCTACCCGTCGTTATCTTGGTTGTGTGAAAAACTGGCGACTACTGTTGTACTTGCGGTAGTACCGCAGGTACAAGCGGTAGTACCGCGGCGCGTCCCGGTAGTACCGCCCCTTTGGTGCGGTAGTACCGCGGCACCCTGGCCTAGTGCCGTTCCGGTGCGGTAGTAGGGGTGGATGTAATTTTTTACATCCGCGCCCCTCACGGTAGTACCGCCCCCTTGGTGCGGTAGTACCGCGGCACCCTGGCCTAGTGCCGCTCCGGTGCGGTAGTAGGGGCGGATGTAATTTTTTACATCCGCGCCCCCCACGGTAGTACCGCTCGTCCAGCGCGGTAGTACCGTGGGGGCCCACGGTAGCACCGCTCCCTTGGAGTAGTAGTACAGTGGCCCTTCTGCCTAGTACCGCTGCGTCGCGGTAGTAGGCGCGGATGTAATTTTTTACATCCGCGCCGACCATGGTAGTACCGCGCCTCGCAGGCGGTAGTACCGCGTCGGGTTTTTGCACCACCCTAGTTTCTGTGGAAGTAGGCACGGATGTAATTTATTTCATCCGCGCCCTTCCCAGGCCGTGACCCTCCTGCCTTGCGGTAGTACCGCAAGGGGGAGCGGTAGTACCGCGCGAGCGGTAGTACTGCTCCTTCTTCAGGCTTGTTCCGGCTTGTGCTGTTGCCACGGTAGTACCGTGGTGCTCCACGGTAGTACTGCGCGGCGCCGCGGTAGTACCGTGTCCTTGGAGCGATAGTACCGTGAGTCGCGAGCAGAACTAGTGGATAACGGTTGGATTTTTTCCACGACTATATAAGGGATGTCTTCTACCTCTAGTTGACTACCTCTTCCACCTCTAAGCTCCATTGTTGCTCCAAGCTCCATTTTTGCCCGATCTCTCTCCCTAGCCAATCAAACTTGTTGATTTGCTCGGGATTGGGTGACAAGGGCCCGATCTACACTTCCACCAAAGGATATTTGATTCCCCCCACTTATCCCTTGCAGATCTTGTTACTCTTGGGTGTTGAGCACCCTAGACGGTTGAGGTCACCTCGAAGCCATACTCCATTGTGGTGAAGCTTCATGGTGGTGTTGTTGTTGGGAGCCTCCGATTGTTGTGGAGATTGCCCCGACCTTGCTTGTAAAGGTTCGGTCGCCGCCTTCAAGGGCACCAATAGTGGAATCACGGCATCTCGCATCGTGTGAGGGCGTGAGGAGAATACGGTGGCCCTAGTGGCTTCTTGGGGAGCATTGTGCCTCCACACCGCTCTAACGGAGACGTACTTCCCTTTAAAAGGAAGGAACTCCGGTAACACATCCTCGTCTCCACTGTCTCCACTCTTGGTTATTTCGTGCCTTTACTTTCGCAAGCTTACTTATTGTTACATCTCTTGCTTGCTTGCGTGCTAGTTGTTTTTGCATCATATAGGTTGCTCACTTAGTTGCATATCTAGACAACCTATTTGTTGCAAAGTTTAATTTGGTAAAGAAAAGCTTAAAAATTGTTAGTTGCCTATTCACCCCCACCCTCTAGTCAACCATATCGATCCTTTCAATTGGTATCAGAGCCTCGTCTCTTTATTAAGGATTTTGCCGTCCGAAGAGTATGGTTGACACCAACGATGGTGCGGAGGAACACTCCGGTGTGAATCCCATCTCATCTTCGGCCGAAGGGGGAACCTCGGTCTCTCGTGAGGAGTTCAATGTGGCTTTAGACACATTGAAAACCTCCATGGCGGCCGAGGTTAAAAGCATGTTTAATGATTTCCTAGAGGGACTTAAACTATCTACCGCGTCTATGAAAGTGGGTGATCCTACTAACAAGGTGACGGATGCTTTCTCCGACAAGGGGGAAGCTAACAATGAAAAGAGTCCTTCTACTAGTAGTAAAAATGGCACCGGCATCTTTGCCCATGTGGAACCCCCGGTTTATGGAGGGCCTATCCCCTCCACTCATTTGAATCATGCCGGTCCACCTCCTAAATATGAGAAACATGAAGATTTTGATAATTGGGTCTATCGCTTTAAGCGTCATTTGAAACATGTGAACACTAACCTTTGGAGAGTCATTGAAGAAGGTTTTTATCCTCATGACCCAAGCAACTTCACTCCTCGAGAAGCCGTGGACAATCAATTCAATGAGAGTGCTCTCTTCATCATCCAAGATGCAATCCTTCCCGAAGATCTCCCTCACCTTCGACCCCATGTCGTGGCTAAAGAAGCATGGAAATGTGTCGAGGGTCTCTATCGTGGAAGTGCTAGCATTCAACGGTCCAACTATGAAGTGGTGCAAGATGAAGCCGATGAGTTTGCAATGAAAGAAGATGAAGAACCTCGTGAGCTCTTTCGAAGAGTGACCAAACTCGCGGTGGCACTTCGAGATCATGGAAGCAAGGACACGGATGACAATTGGATCAAGCGGAAGTTCCTCAAGGCCATGATGCCCTACAACAAAGCCATGTCCTCCGTCATTCGTCAACGACCGGTCGTCCACACCATGACCTCAAGTGAAGTGTTGGATGAGTTCGTGGCAATGAGCATCTTGGACAAAACCGCCGACAATGCGGTGCTCCGTTCTCAAAGAGTAAAGAAGCCTAACCTTGCTTTGAAGGCCAAGGTTATTGCGGAAGAAGAGGAAGAAGTGGAAGATGAGGAAAGCAACCCCGAAGACACCAAGTTTGACTACCATGAGCACATGGCCCTTGCTTCAAGACAATTTTGGAGCAAGAAGAGCTCAAGACCCAACTTCAACAAGAACAACTCAAGTGGCGTCAAGGGCAAGCAACGAGTTAGAACTTGCTTCAACTGTGGCAATGTGAGCCATTTCGTTGCGGATTGTCCTTACGAGAAGCGGGAGGACAATGGTGGCAAGTTCATTCGGAAAGACAAAGCCAAGTCCTTCCCCAACAAGAACAACTTCGCCAAGAAGACTCCCACGCGTGGGTTGGTGGTTCAAGAAGAATACCAAGAGGATGACGATGATGATGAGAATGAAGAAGCAACGGCCATGGCATCCATTTCCATTGCTACTCCCCGGGTGTCTCTCTTCGAATCACCCAACGAAAACATCACCGCTAGATGCCTCATGGCTAAGGCTTCAAACAAGGTAACCCCCAACATCACAACCACCATCATTACTAATCCCTCCGTGGAGGATTGCATTGATGGACATGTTGAGTCTAATGAGGAAGTGAATGAATTTGAGTCTTTTATGAGTAAGCTCAAGGGAAAGTCCAAGAAGCACTTTGTTGCTCTCTTGGAACAACTTGGTGAGGCCAATGACATGATCGAGGCTCACGAAGAAACCATCTCCAAGATGGAAGGTCATAGTCATGACTATGCCGATGAGATATCGGATCTCTCTAATGCTCTTGAGGAAGAGCGTGTGCATCGTTTGACTCTTGAGGAGTCACACAATGATGACCATGCTAAGTTAAAGAAAGATCTTGATCATGCTCTTGTCATGTCTCGTGTGCTAACCTCCGAGAAGGCTAAACTTGGGGTTGATCATGCTAGACTCAAAGAGGAGTTTGAGATACTTGACAAGGCCCACAAGGTCTTGAAGGGTACTCATGCTAGCCTCAAGGAGTCTCATGCTCAACTCCAAGTTAAGCTAATCAAGGAAAAGGCCACCTTTCCTCATATGGTATTAATTGATAATGCATGTGCTACTAACCCTTGGTGTGAGCATGTGCATCTTGTGGAGGAAAATGCCAAGTTGAAGGATCAACTTGAGAAGGGCCTTGTGACTTGCATTCAAGGTGAGAAAAACCTCAACGACCTTTTGAGCAATCAAAAGGAGGTTGTGGGCAAAGAAGGAATTGGGTTTGCACCCAAGTCCAAGAGCAAGAAGAAGAAGAACAACAAGGCCAATCGTCCTCCTCCCCTCAAACAAACGTTCGTGAAAGAGGGAGAGGGTGCTTCTAAGAAGAAGAAGGAGAAAGTGAAGGAAGTTGATGTCCAAAAGGGCAAGAGCATTTCCTCAAACAAAGCCGGCGACTTTAACCCTTCATATGTGTTGTGCCGTGCTAGTGATGGACATGTTTATGCTAAATTTGTTGGTTCTTCTTATGAGTACATTGAATGGTCTATTTGGGTTCCCAAGACCCTTGTTACTAACATCAAAGGACCCATTACTAAATGGGTACCTAAAACCAAGCATTGATCTCGTGTAGGTGTTTGCTTCCGGTGGGGGATCATGGTTGCTCGACAGTGGAGCAACAAATCATATGACTGGGAGCAAGGACTTGGTGGTGGACGTGCAAGAGATTCCATCTATGCCCACCAATGTCGAGTGGGGTGATGCATCACATTCTAAGGTATTGGGTCTCGGCAAGGTTGTCATTTCTCATGATCTAACGATCGAGAAAGTCATGCTTGTTGAGTCCCTTGCATTCAATTTACTTTCCGTTTGTCAACTTGCACTCATGGGCT
This sequence comes from Triticum dicoccoides, assembly GCF_002162155.2. Taxonomy (NCBI): domain Eukaryota; kingdom Viridiplantae; phylum Streptophyta; class Magnoliopsida; order Poales; family Poaceae; genus Triticum; species Triticum dicoccoides. The sequence goes on from NC_041389.1 coordinate 274,611,247, forward strand.
TTGCCACATTCTTTGATATTGATACCGTGGCCCTCTTGTGGAGCAAGACTCTTAAAGTAGCCTTTGTTGGGCATGTCGAGAACGGTCTCTATGTGGTTAACTTTTCGGAGCAACCCACTAAGACCGCGACATGCCTAATGGCTAAAGTTGACGTGGGATGGCTTTGGCATCGCCGTTTAGCCCATGTCAATATGAGATCTTTGCAAAGTCTTCTCAAGGGGGACCATGTCCATGGACTAACAAATGTTAGTTTTGCCAAAGATCGTGCTTGCAGTGCTTGTATCGAAGGAAAGCTTCATGAAAAGGCTCACCCTCCTTCAACCATCATCTACTCAAAGAGACCCTTGGAGCTCCTTCACATGGATCTCTTCGGGCCTCCATCTTTTGATAGTCTTGGAGGAAGAAAGTATTGCTTGGTGATTGTGGATGATTATTCAAGATACACTTGGGTATACTTCTTCAAGAGGAAGAGTGAGACCCAACAAACTGTCATCAACTTTGCAAATGAAGCTCAACGTCAACATGATGCAAAGATCTTGACAATAAGAAGCGACAACGGCATCGAGTTCAAGAACTACACCTTGGATGAGTTTCTTAGTGATGAGGGGATCAAGCATCAATATGCGGCACCTTATACCCCTCAACAAAATGGTGTTGCGGAGAGGAAGAACCGGACGTTGATGGATGCGGCAAGGACCATGATGGCGGAGTTCAAGTCTCCGTACAACTTTTGGGCCGAAGCCATCAACACCGCATGTCATGCATCCAATCAGCTCTATCTTCGCAAAGGCTTGAACAAGACTCCTTATGAGATCCTCACCGGCAACAAGCCCAACCTCAAGTACTTTCGGGTGTTCGGTTGTAAGTGTTTCATTCTCAAGAAAGGTGTTCGGTTGTCTAAATTTGAGGCTAGAGCTCATGAGGGCATATTTGTTGGTTATGCTACAAACTCTCATGCTTACCGTGTCCTCAACAAGTCCACCGGACTCATTGAGGAGACGTGTAACGTGGAGTTTGACGAAAATAACGGCTCCCAAGTGGAGCAAAGTGGTACTTGTGATATAGGTGATGAAATTCCTCCCCAAGCCATAAGAAGAATGGGTATTGGTCAAATCCTACCCATTGAGGAACCCCTTGTGTCCGAAGGAGAAGGACAATGCTCTACTCAAGTAGAGCCATCACCTCATCAAGACCCACACGCTTCCGAAGAACAAAGTGAAGGCCCTCAACCTCGTGAACAAGACCAAGGGCAAGATCTACCTCAAGACGGTGATGAACCACTAAATGATGCCCAAGGTCAAGTTCTCCCCCTCGAGCGAGTTCAAGATCAAGAGCAACCTCAAGATCAAGAACAAGCTCAAGACGGCGCTCAAGATCATCAAGTCAACCCTCCTCCTTCCACACCCGAGGAGGAATTAGAGCGTCGTGCCGCGAAGATTGCTTCCAAGCTCACCACCCAAGGCCATCTCATGGAAAATGTGGTTGGAAGCCTACGAAAGGGGGTAAGCACTCGTAGACAATTGGCAAGCTATTGTGAACATCACGCGTTTGTCTCTTGTGTCAAACCCCAAAAGGTCTATGAGGCGCTCGAAGACCCGGATTGGCTCAATGCCATGCATGAAGAACTCAACAACTTCGAGTACAACAAGGTGTGGAGATTGGTGCTAAGACCATCCGGGAACCACAACGTCATTGGAACCAAGTGGATCTTCAAGAACAAGCAAGATGCCCATGGGAACATCATTCGCAACAAGGCAAGATTGGTAGCACAAGGCTACTCCCAAGTCGAGGGTATCGACTACGGTGAAACCTTTGCTCCCGTTGCTCGTCTTGAATCCATTCGTTTGTTGATTGCTTATGCTTCCCATCACAACTTTAAGTTGCAACAAATGGATGTGAAAAGTGCTTTTCTTAATGGTCCCATTAATGAGTTGGTCTATGTCAAGCAACCCCCCGGGTTCGAGGATCCCTACTTTCCGGATCATGTGTATCAACTCGATAAGGCACTCTATGGCCTTAAACAAGCCCCACGTGCGTGGTATGACCACCTTACCGAGTTGCTACAAGATCGTGGATTTGAAGTAGGGCTAATCGACCCCACTCTTTTTACTAAGAAGGTCAACAGGGAGTTGTTTGTATGCCAACTATATGTTGATGATATTATCTTTGGTTCCCCTAACAAAGCTTTCAATGAAGAATTTGCCGCTCTCATGACCTCCAAGTTTAAGATGTCTTCGATGGGAGAGTTGAAGTTCTTCCTTGGTTTCGACATCAAACAAAGAAGAGAAGGAACCTTCGTCAATCAAGCCAAATACACTCAAGACATGCTTAAAAGATTCAAGCTAAGTGATGTCAAGCCGGCTACAACACCAATGCCAACCAAGTGCCAACTTGACATCGATCCCGATGGTAAAGCGGTGGATCAAAAGGTATATCGCTCCATGATTGGCTCCTTGCTTTACCTTTGTGCATCTAGACCGGATATCATGTTGAGTGTGGGGATGTGTGCACGTTTTCAAGCCACACCAAAGGAAAGTCACTTTGTGGCGGTCAAGCGAATCTTTCGATATTTGGCTCATACCCCAAACTTTGGCTTATGGTACCCAAGAGGAGCAAACTTCAAGCTTGAAGGTTTCACGGATTCCGATTGGGCGGGAGACAAAGTGGATAGGAAGTCCACTTCCGGAGGGTGCCAATTTCTTGGTTGCTCCTTGGTAAGTTGGTCTTCCAAGAAGCAAAGTTGTGTGTCTCTCTCGTCCACCGAAGCGAAGTATGTGGCGGCCGGCAGTTGTTGTGCTCAACTCCTATGGATGAGGCAAACTTTAAAGGAGTACGGTGTCATTTGTGACAAAGTGCCTCTTTGGTGTGATAATGAAAGTGCCATCAAGATTTCTCTCAACCCGGTGCAACACTTCAAGACGAAGCACATTGAGATTCGGTATCACTTCATTCGGGATCACATTAGGCGAGGGGGGATCGAGCTCAAGTATGTCAACACTCATGATAACCTTGTAGATATTTTCACGAAGCCCTTGGATGAAGCAAGATTTCGCGAGTTAAGGCATGAGCTAAATATCATTGATTTGAGCAATGTGACTTGAACCCGTGCACCCCCCACCACACTCAACTTGTTGTCTAGTTTAGGTGTAGGCATGGACATAGGGGGAGTGTTGTTCTCTCAATGAACTCTCCCTCCCCCCATTATGCATAAATAGATCACCTCTTTCACATTAGCCATTTTTGATGGTACTTGTGCTTCAAAGACGAGTTTTGGTCATGGGCCCAAGGATAATTCTTCGCGGCGCCATACCATCCAACTCAAACATAGGTGGCTTCGGCCACCGCCCTCTCTCCTCGAGAGGTTTTGTCACTTAGGGATTCTCTGTTGTTCCCTTGGTATGTGCTTGTTTTTGTGCAGTTTTGGGTTGTGTCTGTTTTTCGGTGCAAAGGCGTTTTTCTCCCTTGTTCGAAACCTTCGGTGGCGTGAGCTCATGGTACTACCGCGGTCGGCCACGGTACTACCGCGGCCAACCACGGTACTACCGCTGATGGGAGCACGGTACTACCGTCCCCAAGCGGCAGTAATTTTTTACTGCCGCCTAGTTGAGCGGTACTACCACCTCGGCGCGGTACTTCCGCCAGGGCGGTACTACCGCGATGACCCGCGGTACTACCGCGACGGTTCGAGCGCGTGGGGATAAGGCCGGGCAGGGGGAGTTCTAACTCCCCATACCCATTCGTCCTCTTTCTCTCCACGTTGTCTCTTCCTCTCTCGTGCTCACGAACGGAGCCGGTGTTCGTCGCCGGATCTCCTCCACCGGCTGCCCTCCCGTGATTCCGTCCGGTGGGATCGTTCCCCACCACGTGCTCTTGCTATGGACCAAGGTTTTTCCCCAAATCCTTCTCCTTTTTGATTGTGTTTGGTTCTTCTAGGTTTTGGGGGAGGCTTGTATGTTCTTAAGATTCCTAGTCTAGATCTCTGCAGGAGTAGGATGAAGGAGTGTAGTATTGCATAGGATTTACACTTGTATTGTTGTCTTGCACTAGATCTGATCACCGTAGCACCGCCATGGCTTCGCGGTTCTTTTTCAGATTCAAATCTTGTTAGATCCGACGCGACGCGGTACTACCGCCCGTAGGGAGCGGTACTACCGCTCTCATGGTACTACCGCCCCTAGGGCGCAATACTACCGCGCGCCGTGCGGTACTAAAACTTTACTACTGCCCCAGCCACGGTACTACCGTGACCCCTCACGGTACTACCGCGTCTGGAGCTGTACTAAGCCTTTAGTACCGCAACCCATGGCAGATCTACCGTGGCTCACATCTATCGCATGCCAACTTTCTCGTTTATCTTCTATGAGTTTCATGTGCTGTCTTATAGCCTTTGCATTGATTCTTTTCGCTTTGTTTTGGTGCTTTGCGTGTGTGTCTTAGGTGGTGGCTCTCGCCGGGCCAATCCCGTTCATGACACTGGCTCCAAGCGTCTGCGCAACCCAGGAGAAGTTCCCGAGGGGTCATCTGCATCGAAGCGCAATGTCAAGACCACCGCTAGCAAGCACAAGGAGCCCGCCAGGGGTATGGATGAGATTGGCACTCAAGAGTATGTCCGTCTCAGGCAGCTTCACCCCTATGTGACCCCACGCTCCACTGTCAGAGGGTGTGAACTGTTCTGGAACAAGACCCAAACCCAGATCTACTTGGATGTCATCAAGAACAAGCAGAATACCTATGTGGAGGTGAAGTGGATTGATATGCACCACATGAGGAAGGACAAGTTTCGTGACTACTTTGGGGAGGCTCTGGACTTGGTGGAGCAGTTTGGAATTGAGCATGTGATCTCTTTCCACCTGGATTATGACCCTGAGATCATCTGTCAGTTCTTTGCCTCAGTGTTTTTTCACACCAATGATGAAAGGAGGATGACTTGGATGACCAATGGCCGCCAGCTGTCTGCTACCTGGAAGGAGTTCATGGATTTGTTTCACGTTGCTGATGATGGACTTGACACTCCCGTTGGTGTTCGCCCTCACGGCAATGCTGACTCTGCTGACAAGGACAAGCTCGCCCCGTTCATGGTTGAGAAGACGCTCGCCACTGGCAAGACAATCTTGGTTCTCAAACCCTTTCTGGATATCATGTACCGCATCTTCCGCAACTCCTTGTTCCCACGCATCAGTGACAAAGACAAGGTTCATGCCTACATGGTGGACATGATGCTTATTTGCCAGGAGGCTCACTCCTCTCAGACTCAGCCACTTGATGTCTCTCACATCATGTGGTGTGAGCTTCGTTTGTTGTGTTCAACCGCAAGGTGCCTATTTATGGGCCCTACCTGTTTCTACTGATTTCGAAGACTTGGGAGAAGATGTACCCTGAGGAGGAGTTCCTGGCTCCAGACTAGATTTGCCATGAGCCCATTTGTCTGAGGGTCAAACCCAACTGGGCTAACACCGCTACTCGTGCTGAGGCGTCTACTGCTAGGGCTACTGCTGTTGATGAGGATGTTGCTGGCGCTGAGGATGTTGTTGGGGGCCGTTCTGCTAGGCCCTCTCAGAGTGACTCTAGGCCATCTTGGGCCAAGAAGTTGAAGGATAAGATGAAATCTCTTTTCTGCATGCAAGCCAAGGGCCAGTACAGGGCTCACGTGGAGTCCAAGGAGAGTCGTCACCGGCACAACAAGGTCTTGCAGCTCTATGGCGAGGATGTGTCTGGCGGGTCTGAGGAGCACATCACTCCTGAGACCGAGTGGATGGAGAAGCAAGGATACAGGTGGACTGATTCTGAGGAGGAGGTCGAGGAGTCCATTCCAGCTGCAGAGGCGTCTGACGAAGAGGCGTGGGACAACTTCTCTGCTTGAGCCACCTCTTGTGTGTTTAGGTGTCCTCTCTGCCTTTTTGGCATCTCGATGCCAAAGGGGGAGAGAGTGTAGGGATTTGCGAGGATTTGCGAGTTTGTGTGTCGTGTGTTTGCTGCTTTCAGTTGAACTCTCTGCTGTTTTTTTTTCTCGTTTGAACCTTGGTTATCTTACCTCGTATGGTGTAAGACATATGCACTCTATCTATCCTAGCTAGCTTGTGTTATATTGTGCTACTTTCATGCTATGCTATGCTTATTATCATGTCTTGGTCTCTAAAATATAGGGGGAGTGTTGATCCTAGTTTGTGTGTCATGCAGTCCAAAGCATTCATCTAAAGTGCACACATCTAGGGGGAGCCCCGTCTATATTTTAGAGAAGTGGGGTGTGCCTCTGCTCTAACAATATCTTATCTATGTGCAAATCCCGTGTTGTCATCAATACACCAAAAAGGGGGAGATTGTAAGGGCATATTTATCCCTAAGTGTTTTGGTGATTGATGACAATACTCGTGCGGACTAATCGTGTGCCTTGAGTCCCTTAGATACTTCATCATTAGGCACAAGACGTTTCGGTGCCCCTCGGAGACTGTTGAAGCCGACGTTGTTCTACGTTTCTCTTTGGTGGAGTTGAGTCGTAGGAGAGCCATACTATTAAGAGGGGGTCCGCGTCGGAAAGGTAGGGTGGAATCACACGTACACTTGTCCCTCCTTTCCTTGCACTTTGGAGCTACCCGTTGTTATCTTGGTTGTGTGAAAAACTGGCGACTACTGATGTACTTGCGGTAGTACCGCAGGTACAAGCGAAAGTACCGCGGCGCGTCACGGTAGTACCGCCCCTTTGGTGCGGTAGTACCGCGACACCCTGGCCTAGTGCCGTTCCGGTGCGGTAGTAGGGGCGGATGTAATTTTTTACATCCGCGCCCCTCATGGTAGTACCGCCCCCTTGGTGCGGTAGTACCGCGGCACCCTGGCCTAGTGCCGCTCCGGTGCGGTAGTAGGGGCGGATGTAATTTTTTACATCCGCACCCCCCACGGTAGTACCGCTCGTCCAGCGTGGTAGTACCACGGGGGGCCACAGTAGTACCGCTCCCTTGGAGTAGTAGTACCGTGGCCCTTCTGCCTAGTACCGCTGCATCGCGGTAGTAGGGCGGATGTAATTTTTTACATCCGCGTCGACCACGGTAGTACCGCGCCTCGCAGGCGGTAGTACCGCGTCGGGTTTTTGCACCACCCTAGTTTCTGCGGAAGTAGGCACGGATGTAATTTATTTCATCCGCGCCCTTCCCAGGCCGTGACCCTCCTGCCTTGCGGTAGTACCGCAAGGGGGAGCGGTAGTACCGCGCGAGCGGTAGTACTGCTCCTTCTTCAGGCTTGTTCCGGCCTGTGCTGTTGCCACGGTAGTACCGTGGTGCTCCACGGTAGTACCGCGCGGCGCCGCGGTAGTACCGCGTCCTTGGAGCGGTAGTACCGTGAGTCGCGGGCAGAACTAGTGGATAACGGTTGGATTTTTTCCACGACTATATAAGGGATGTCTTCTACCTCTAGTTGACTACCTCTTCCACCTCTAAGCTTCATTGTTGCTCCAAGCTCCATTTTTGCCCGATCTCTCTCCCTAGCCAATCAAACTTGTTGATTTGCTCGGGATTGGGTGACAAGGGCCCGATCTACACTTCCACCAAAGGATATTTGATTCCCCCCACTTATCCCTTGTGGATCTTGTTACTCTTGGGTGTTGAGCACCCTAGACGGTTGAGGTCACCTCGAAGCCATACTCCATTGTGGTGAAGCTTCGTGGTGGTGTTGTTGTTGGGACCTCCGATTGTTGTGGAGATTGCCCCAACCTTGCTTGTAAAGGTTCGATCGCCGCCTTCTAGGGCACCAATAGTGGAATCACGGCATCTCGCATCGTGTGAGGGCGTGAGGAGAATACGGTGGCCCTAGTGGCTTCTTGGGGAGCATTGTGCCTCCACACCGCTCTAACGGAGACGTACTTCCCTTTAAAAGGAAGGAACTCCGGTAACACATCCTCGTCTCCACCGTCTCCACTCTTGGTTATTTCGTGCCTTTACTTTCGCAAGCTTACTTATTGTTACATCTCTTGCTTGCTTGCGTGCTAGTTGTTTTTGCATCATATAGGTTGCTCACTTAGTTGCATATCTAGACAACCTATTTGTTGCAAAGTTTAATTTGGTAAAGAAAAGCTTAAAAATTGTTAGTTGCCTATTCACCCCCCCCCCCCTCTAGTCAACCATATCGATCCTTTCACCCGCTTTGACGAAGGACCGTTTCCCAGTCAGGCACACACGCACCCCGAACTCGAAGAAGTGCGGTGCCCCAAGGGGCTATATCGTAGCCCCACCCTCGAACTCCACAGGCTAAGTGAAAGTGATAAAGCATTATAGTCCGGATTGCCTCGTTTGCTACGCTACCACCTCCTTAACATGACCGAGACGTCGGATTAAGTGTGAAAACGCGCTATTTTTGCGAACACCCCCGCACCTTGTGCGTGGGGGCTGAAGCCGAAGACTGCAATCTTTCAGGTTATACAGATGTATACGCAAACGACTGCATAGGAGAAATTTTACTACTTGGGACGCACAAGTATAAAAAGCAGTTATAGCATAATCATCGTTTTACAAGATAAAACGTTCATTTGAACGTGACATTTTTTGAGCACTGCGACTCTATTACACGAGCGCCACGCATAACTTCCCCGAAATAGTGCTCGGCGGGTAGCCGGCTTTCATCCGAACCCTGGGCGGCAATAGCGGTGGCATCCATCTCTGTCCAATGTGTCTTCACACGGGCAAGAGCCATCCGCGCACCTTCAATGCAGGCCGACCGCTTCATCTCCTTGATATGCGGCACCGCTCCAAGAAATTGCTGCAACAAGCCGAAATAGCTCGTCGCCTTGGGCCTCTCTGGCCAGACATGAGCCACGACATCAGTCATGGCAAGTCCGGACAATCTATTTAGCTCGGCCCATTCGGCCAACCGATCGGTCAATGGAAGTGAACGGTCCGGACTATGGAATTGAGACCAAAATAGCTCTTCCGTCCTGTGATCCTTCTGGCTCCGGAAGTGCTCAACGGCATCAGCCGCACTTGCCGCTAAGTCCATATACGGATCCTCCGGACCCCACAGCTGGCCAAGTTGAGCATACTTTTGATCCGTAAACCGGCGACGCAGCAGAAAAGGCTTGCCAGCCACAATATCTCCGGCCTGGCGCAGCTCCTCCTTCATAGCCCGCATTGCAGAACGGGCATCCTTGGCCTCGGCGGTGGCCTTCCGCAGGTCTTCCTGCTCCGATAAGCGCTCCTTTTCAAGAGCCTCATTGCGGTCGGCAGCATCTTTTAATTTCATGGCCAATTCGGCCATCTCTTCCCTGCTTAGGCAGTGTGCAGCCTTTTCGGCTTTCAACTCCTCGGCCGCCCTCGAGGCAGCCGCGTCACTCCTTCGGGCTTGCTCCTTAGCTTGAGCAAGTTTGGCCCGAAGGCTCTCCACAGCAGCAGCACCGTCTATATTACAGCATATAATTTATCAGAGGAGGGCTTTGACCCCCTTAATAAAGCAACTGTGGAGAACTCATTTACCTTGCGACTCGTCAAGTCGCCGGTTGACAAGTGCGATGTCCGCATCTGCCACGTCAAGCTGCCGCATTAACTCGGCAACTCCACTAGTCCGGCTAGCCCTCGGACTATCCGCCACCTGCATAGGAACGGCAACATTCATTACTTGCGATTTTGATCCTCGGCACGCTGTCGTTTTCGACAACCTACCGAGTCTCAGGGGCTACTATCTATACAGGGCGCACTTTTATGTGCCAAACTATCAGAAAAAAGGGATGCGTCATTCTCGCGTACCTCAAATCCCGCCAGCAAACTCATAGCGGCATTACGCAATCCGCTCTCGGCGGACGAAATCCTTCCAATCACCATACGCATCAAAGCACGGTGATCTTCTGAGATGGACGCCCTCTCAAGCAGATTCTTCAGTTCTCCCGGCCGGATACTAGTGGGCGCCGAACTCTCCGGCCCCTCCGGACTCGGGGATACCCTCTGTGACGATACTTCAGGCTCGTCTTCCCTACCTGACGGCGCAGACGGAGGCGTTTCACTCTCCATCATCTCCGGAAGAAGGTCCCCCGAAGACGAACTCATCTGAGAAGGCTGCAAATCCGAACTGCAAGATAAAAATTTCGGTTACCCACAGAAGCACAAATGGAGGTATTTTCTTACTAATGAATTCCCCTTTTCCTACTCACGGCTCGCTGGAGGGCTGATCCTTTAGCGACGATTGTGCGTCCGGATTCTCCCCGGACGCCGGACCCCCCGGTGCAGATCTCTTCCCCCGTTTAGGGGCTTTGGCCTCCGGATCTTCGGAGGCGGTCCTCTTCTCCCCCTGGAAGGAGGGGTTTTTGATTCCCCCCTCTCTAGACGCCCCTTTGGGCGGAATAATAGATCCGCTATTTTCCCCATCGCTCCCTTCTGCGGGCGCGACCTCCAACATTCTGACCAGCACGGTGTGACGCCCGGAAAATTAAGCTACAGTGATCCCCCGCTAATGATGCCACGTCACTACGATTACTGTTGATAAACTCTCGATAGTTCAAAACAGAAACAAATTCAAAATTTAATTAAAAGCAAAAATTAAAGTTTTCAAATATTAAAATCAAATTGTTCGGGTTGTGCCAAATAATGCATAAGTAATTACGGTGGAGAAAGCAAACTTTTATAAAGTGTTTAACTACCCTAAAATAAATAAGACAGTAGCAAAAACAATTAATTAATTTCCTTTTATAATTAATAAAATATTAAACTATTTTAAATGGGTGCCATAATTATTTGGGCAGTAGTATATTTATAAATGCAAATCTAGGTACTAGTGGTAATTTTTATAAAACTAAATTCAAAAGGAAACTAAAAGAAAAACAGTAAAGAAGAGAGTAACTAAAAAGAAAAGACAAAACAAAGCGAAAAGAATGGGGGAAAAGAAACGCCTCCACGTATCCCCTGGGCCTAGCCCACCGGGGGCAAAAGAACCCCACCAGGCCCAGTCCACACCCCACTTGCCCCCCATCTCCAGCTACAGAAGTAGGGGTGGGCGTGGCGCTCATCCGCCGGCGCCATTGCCGGCGATGCACACACGTCGGCCATCCGCCCTCCCCCATGGCGCCTACTTGATGCCCTCGAGCCCTCCTCTTCGAACCCTAGCGTGCCCGTTCCCCTCCCCACTCCCCTCGTTTACCCCTCTCCGTCTCTGCCTTGTTCGCCCGAGTGCGGTCGCCGACGCACCGCCGTCGATCCCGCGCCCACCGGCCACCCCGCGCCGCCCGGAGACGTCCAGGAGGATCGCTGTCGACTGCTTCTTCATCTACAGGCTCTCAATCGATCGGAGCCGCACCGTATCGCAGCCATCGCCGTCTTCCTCAACCTCCGGCCACCGCGGCGCCATCGACAAATCCGTCGCCTTCACTGCATCCCCGGCCTCCTCGAGCTCCTCTTCCGAATCGCGGTGAGCTGCGCTACGTTTCCCCTTCCTAACCGCTCTCGATCCATAGTCATAGTCCCGTCATCTTCTTCGTTTGCTCCGGCCAAAACGCGCCGCCACTGTGGTGCTCCCCGCCGTGGCTACAGCCCGTCCCGGGGCCAGCTAGACACACGGGAGTGCTCCCGTGCCCATGTAGATGCAGACTAGCCTCTAGGTTCGCTCGATTTTGAGCTATAGGGTCGCGCCCGATCAAACTCGTGTTCGCCGTCGCCGCGTCCGGCGCTTTGGGCTCGCGAGCCCCTGGCGCCACCACAGCCATGCGTCCGTCGCACCTCGCCGCTGCACCACGCCCTTCTGTGCGCGCGTCCGCCGCTCCCGGCGCTCGCCGTCGCTCACCCTGGCTGCGTCCAAGGCGCGCCCCTGCGGCCCCTGCTCTGCTTGCTAGCTGCGCTTGTTGCGGCTCTACACTGGAGCTGCTCTTGTTACTGCCGCTGCTTGCTCTGCTGCGTGCTGCCTTGCCGCGGCTGTTACGCTCCTCTGCCTGCCGATGCTCTCTGCTTCGCTGCCTTGGCAGCCCGTGTTCCCCTGCTGTGCTGCTGCTGGTTGATGCCCCTGCTACCTGTTGCTGCTGCTACACAAGGCCACCAGCGCCCTCATGTGCATGCGTGCAGCCCAGCCAAGAAGGCTGACTAGCTCTCTGGAGATGTGGCCGACCCTATCCAAATTGCTTAGTGTTAATGTTCTAGTTCAGCCTAACCTGTCCAGGTGGTCTCACGCACTAAAATCCTTTTAGTTAAAAGGCCACTCAATGACATGTGGGACCCTGTTAGTTTAATCCCTAGTTACTAATGTTCCTATTACATCTGGGCCACAAACCCTCTGTTGACCAGTCAAATTGACTGGGTCAAACCCAACCTATGGCCCCACTGCCATACACACCGTCTAGTAGAGCCCCTTGTGACAAAAGATTTTCTATTTAAATTTTCGAATTAAATAATTTCAGAATATTATTAAAACTTTGAAAAATAATATAAAATAAACCGTAACACGGATGGAAAAACTTTGTACATGAAAATTGCTCAGAACGATGAGGCGAATCCGGTTACACCCTCCGTTCGTCCGCCACACACTCCTAGCATAGCGAACACGCAACTTTCCCCCTCCGGTTCATCTCTCCGAAAACGCCAAACACTGGGGATACTTTCCCGGTTGTTTCCACCCTGCGCCGGTATCACCTCCTACCGCGTTAGGTCACCCCTAGCACCGCTTATTGCCATGTTATGTTCTGTGATGCTTTATGTGCTCCGTATTTACTGTTTCTTCCCCTTCTTCTCCGATAGACCTTGAGACCGACCCTGCTGCTGCCTAGTTCGACTACGGAGTTGACGACCCCTCCTTCTTGCCAAAGCAACCAGGCAAGCCCCCCCCCCTTGATCACCAGATATCGCCTATTCTCCTCTATACTGCTTGCATTAGAGTAGTGTAGCATGTTACTGCTTTCCGTTGATCCTATTCTGATGCATAGCCTGACATTGTTGCTACATCTGTTGATACCTTTCCTGCAATCCTAAATGCTTAGTATAGGATGCTAGTTTATCATCATTGGCCCTACATTCTTGTCAGTCTGCCTTGCTATACTATCGGGCCGTGATCACTTGGGAGGTGATCACGGGTATATACTATACATACATACATACTATACAGATGGTGACTAAAGTCGGGTCAGCTCGAAGAGTACCCGCGAGTGATTCACGGATTGGGGGCTGAAAGGACCTTTGTCCCGACGGCCCTCTGTGCGGATCTTTGTGGTGGAGCGACAGGGCAGGTTGAGACCGCCTAGGTGAGAGGTGGGCCTGGCCCTGGTCGGCGTCCGCGGTTGCTTCATAATAACACGCTTAACGAGATCTTGGTATTTGATCTGAGTCTGGCCATTTGGTCTATACGCACTAACCATCTACGCGGGAGTAGTTATGGGTATCCCGGCGTCGTGGTATCAGCCGAAGCCTTCGTGACGTCAGCGACTGAGTGGCGCGCGCCGGATTGGACTGGAACGCCACTAGGCTAGGTCTGCTTCCGGCCGCGTACGCAACGTGCAGGTGTGCAAAGGGCGATGGGCCCAGACCCCTGCGCCATAGGAGTTAGACCGGCGTGCTGACCTCTCTATTGTGCCTAGGTGGGGCTGCGACGTGTTGATCTCCCGCGGCCGGGCATGACCCCGAAAAGTGTGTCCGGCCAAATGGGATCAAGCGTGTTGGGTTATGTGGTGCACCCCTGCAGGGAAGTTTATCTATTCGAATAGCCGTGTCCCTCGGTAAAAGGACGACCCGGAGTTGTACCTTGACCTTATGACAACTAGAACCGGATACTTAATAAAACACACCCTTCCAAGTTCCACAGACAACCCGGTGATCGCTTTTCCACAGGGCAACGAGGGGAGGATCGCCGGGTAGGATTATGCTATGCGATGCTACTGGAGATGCTACTTGGAGATGCTACTTGGAGATGTTACTTGGAGGACTTCAATCTACTCTCTTCTACATGCTGCAAGACAGAGGCTGCCAGAAGCGTAGTCTTCGATAGGACTAGCTATCCCCCTCTTATTCTGGCATTCTGCAGTTCAGTCCACTGATATGGCCTCCTTACCCGTATACCCATGCATATGTAGTGTAGTTCCTTGCTTGCGAGTACTTTGGATGAGTACTCACGGTTGCTTTCTCCCCCCCTTTTTCCCCCTTTCCTTCTTTCTGGTTGTCGCAACCAGATGCTGGAGCCCAGAAGCCAAACGCCGCCGTCGACGACGACTACTACACTGGAGGTTCCTACTACTACGTGCAGGCTGCTGACAATGACCAGGAGTAGTTTAGGAGGATCCCAGGCAGGAGGCCTGCGCCTCTTTCGATCTGTATCCCAGTCTGTGCTAGCCTTCTTAAGGCAAACTTGTTTAACTTATGTCTGTACTCAGATATTGTTGCTTCCGCTGACTCGTCTATGATCGAGCACTTGTATTCGAGCCCTCGAGGCCCCTGGCTTGTATTATGATGCTTGTATGACTTATTTATGTTTTAGATTTGTGTTGTGATATCTTCCCGTGAGTCCCTGATCTTGATCGTACACGTTTGCATGCATGATTAGTGTACGATTGAATCGGGGGCGTCACAAGTTGGTATCAGAGCCGACTGCCTGTAGGAATCCCCTTTCCAACTCCTTGGTCGAAGTTGAGTCTAGAAGCCGAAAACTGTTTTACTAACTTGGCTGTGTGGCCCCTGGGCCCACGTCGCCATTGGGTGGTATTAGGATCTTTTATTCCTCGTCCATACTCTGGGATTCTAATATCTCTTCTATTCGGGTTAAATGATTTTGCTAAAATCTAACTCTAGGTTCTCGTTATCACTTGCTGCCGGAGAGCCCCTTCATTACAGATGATCGACCGCTTCAACAGAAAATTCTGACAATACTCTTCGATGTTTCCCCGAGACCATTATGCCCTTCGCCGTTGCAATTCCATACCACCGATAAATCCCTACGGAAAGCTACATACACTTGTCGTCCATAACTTCATTCCCAGTTGATCTTGTTATTACAAGATACCTCGGAAATTCTCTCTATTATTTCGAGAATACTTGTACCTACTGCCTTGCAGTTCATTATCGACATATACACCGCTATGGATAATTTCTCGCACTTACCGAGTATCCGCCCATCCCTAGTTGTTGGTGTGTTTCACTAAGTTCTTCAAAATAATATTCGAACTTCCGAAAATCCTGAGTAGCCTATTGCTCTTGAAATTCTTGCTTGCTTGCATTATGGTTAATCCCATAAGTCTAGTAATCTTATTGGCATCCTTTGTCACTATCATTTTAAGTCCGTTGATTCTATATGTGTGCGAATGCACGCAATCATCAGTTGATCCTGATAAATTACCTTTCTGGCTCAGACGTCTTTCGAACATGGGTTGGTTCTCGGCCAATCAGATTGCCATCGATTGTACCCCTAAGTCTATTCAACTTATCCATCCTTGATCAGAGCATTTGCTCCTGATCCCTTGATTTGAAAATCATAATTCCTTTGCTAATTAAACGTTGAATTATTCAAATGTTCTATAAACCAATGCATTGCATTCTTTCTTCCTCTGATTGGGTATCGATACTCACATCAGCTCCATTGTGGATCGCCATATCCACTGCTGGATTATTATCCGATAATGTCCTTCATAATTAATCACCTTGTGAGTTCTTTCTCTGATACATAATGCCTTTGGTAAATGGTATCCTCTCCTTTTGTCAACCATGCTCTGCTTTCGAGCTGGTGATATTTACTCTTGAAGCTTGTGGTATATGTTCCTAAGAAGCCTCGATGGGTTGAACCAATGCCTCCCCTAATATGTACAAACCCGAAAGATTTCACGGGTCATACTTATTTGGTATTGCACCAGGTAAAACTTTCCACAACTAATGTCATTTTCGAAATACGAGAAGTCAACGTAAGATTATGCATTGAAGAAGTGGGAGTCGACCTTGGACTTTGTGTTCATGCCCATGGACACGATGTAGAACTTATCATGAAAGCTTCTCTTAAATTAAGTATTCCCTTGGTATAAGTTCATCTTATATCTGGGATCTGGCCTTTTGCAATCATGGTTCCGACCATGTCCTCATTTAAATACCTTTTCTCGTGCAAGTTTAAGTACTTGTCTTCTGCAGATCATTTCATGTGTCCACTATCTACTCTGCTCTACCCTCGAGTATTACCCCCCTGGTATCTTGAGATTATCTTGGAACTGCATAACTTCTTATGAGTTCTTCATCAAGTGCTACTTTCTCACTGATTACAATTTTTCACGGGCTTCGAGGTATTAAACACTCAAAGACACCGATAACTGAACCGAGTCCGCACTATGGTTCAACAACTCTTCAGTAAGCTTCTATAAGTACGAATTTGTACCCGATCACGCCATTCCTAGCCTGTTTGGCTATATCATTGTCGTGATGATTCTAACTGTGCTACCTGGTCCTTATTCTCGGAGCACCAATTTGCGACGATAGCTAAGCTTACGTCGATTTTCCTCGTCATACCCTTTCACCTTAAACAACAAGCTTGAGTTTCAGGTATCCTGACACCAATTAGATCTGAATCTCGGTCAGATATGATGGTCGGGACATATTTCCAAAAGGTTATAACATTGGTCTCTACATAACCCGGTAAGGTGGTGTCTTTGCTTAGCACCCCTAGCCAGAGGACCTTTTGATATAGTTTTTTTTAGCAAGGTTTACCATTCTTCCATGAGGAAATTGAAAGACTTATTCTATATGTTGTTCCTGATGAATCCTTTTGTATCCAAGTCCGACCTTTGCTTGAAGACCATGTCAATGATATCCTAAAGCATGTTTGTGGTAATCCGATTTTCAACCAGAACATTTGAAGCCCAATGCTAAATGTTTCTCGCTCAATTATCCAAACACCGTTGTATGGGTAATGTCATGAAATTTCTCTCACCTTACCTAAAGGGTTTTCTACATCATATCTTGTCCTGGATATCATGCTCTGCTTATCCTTGGGAAGGATATAGTATGTGTTTAAACACATTTTTCCTTTCCATTGTTCTGTTTAACCTGATGATCACATTTTCCCTTTCCATTGGTTTGTTTGACCTTTCTGGTGATCTATATAGCCTAAGCAGTAATAATTCACTTCTTATGTAAACACCTCGGTGTACAATTCTGTCAGCAAGACCCTGTTGCATTTGTCGATAGCACCTGATAACCACCGATGGACGAGAACTTTGCCTATTGGTCCACCTCGTTCAACGAGCAGGAAGTTGGTTCTCTTCGTCCCTCGCCCTTGGTACCGATGTTGTTGCCAACATAACTGACAGGCTATGCTCTGACATGTCTTTCTTATGCGATCATGCAAGACGTCAACGCCCTTCCTTCTTTTACTCCACATGGTGGGACCATAACCCACAGGTCCCAGGATTGAAACCTGACTCTCATGTACAACCCTGTTTCAAAGTTATTCCTCACGCTTGGCTTCGTATGCAATTCACGAGCCACCTTTCGATGAGATCATCAATTCTGGCATCGGACACAATAATTATTCCGTTGCTTTGAAACCCCTTTCACCTTCTGACTAGGCATTGAACGATTGCCTGACTACTTGAAAATTCTTATTGTACCTCCGAACTTTACTCTCGATGTGTTTTATTTGTTCAACTCGAGAGGTACTCATATGCTCATTCGTGGGTTAATCCCAGATTATTACCCTTATAGCATTCCGTCGTTGCCGATCTGCCCCGTTACCTATTCGTAAGTACGATGAAGATCCCGAAGAAAGGATGCCAACTTCATCATGATGACCTGAAGCAGAGAAATGAAGACATCAACGTAATGCTCGACCTGTTCGAGAAGAGCAACCAAGACCGAGAAGAATAGTTAGAATTTCGTAACCTATTATTCCCCCTTACTCCCCTCTTAAATCTCGGGACGAGATTTCTTGTAGTGGAGGAGAATTGTGACGCCCGGATAATTAAGCTACAGTGATCCCCCGCTAATGATGCCACGTCACTACGATTACTGTTGATAAACTCTCGATAGTTCAAAACAGAAACAAATTCAAAATTTAATTAAAAGCAAAAATTAAAGTTTTCAAATATTAAAATCAAATTGTTCGGGTTGTGCCAAATAATGCATAAGTAATTACGATGGAGAAAGCAAACTTTTATAAAGTGTTTAACTACCCTAAAATAAATAAGACAGTAGCAAAAACATATAATTAATTTCCTTTTATAATTAATAAAATAGTAAACTATTTTAAATGGGTGCCATAATTATTTGGGCAGTAGTATATTTATAAATGCAAATCTAGGTACTAGTGGTAATTTTTATAAAACTAAATTCAAAAGGAAACTAAAAGAAAAACAGTAAAGAAGAGAGTAACTAAAAAGAAAAGACAAAACAAAGCGAAAAGAATGGGGGAAAAGAAACCCCTCCACGTATCCCCTGGGCCTAGCCCACCGGGGGCAAAAGCACCCCACCAGGCCCAGTCCACACCCCACTTGCCCCCCATCTCCAGCTACAGAAGCAGGGGTGGGCGTGGCGCCCATCCGCCGGCGCCATTGCCGGCGATGCACACACGTCGGCCATTCGCCCTTCCCCAGGGCGCCTACTTGATGCCCTCGAGCCCTCCTCTTCGAACCCTAGCGCCCGTTCCCCTCCCCACTCCCCTCGTTTACCCCTCTCCGTCTCTGCCTTGTTCGCCCGAGTGCGGTCGCCGACGCACCGCCGTTGATCCCGCGACCACCAGCCACCCCGCGCCGCCCGGAGACGTCCAGGAGGATCGCTGTTGACTGCTTCTTCATCTACGGGCTCTCAATCGATCGGAGCCGCATCATATAGCAGCCATCGCCGTCTTCCTCAACCTCCGGCCACCGCGGCGCCATCGACAAATCCGTCGCCTTCACTGCATCCCCGCCTCCTCGAGCTCCTCTTCCGAATCACGGTGAGCTGCGCTACGTTTCCCCTTCCTAACCGCTCTCGATCCATAGTCATAGTCCCGTCGTCTTCTTCGTTTGCTCCGGCCAAAACGCGCCGCCACTGTGGTGCTCCCCACCGTGGCTACAGGCCGTCCCGGGGCCAGCTAGACACACGGGAGTGCTCCCGTGCCCATGTAGATGCAGACTAGCCTCTAGGTTCGCTCGATTTTGAGCTATAGGGTCGCGCCCGATCAAACCCGTGTTCGTCGTCGTCGCGTCCGGCGCTTTGGGCTCGCGAGCCCCTGGCGCCACCACAGCCATGCGTCCGTCGCACCTCGCCGCTGCACCACGCCTTTCTGTGCGCGCGTCCGCCGCTCCCGGCGCTCGCCGTCGCTCACCCTGGCTGCGTCCAAGGCGTTCCCCCGCGGCCCCTGCTCTGCTTGCTAGCTGCGCTTGTTGCGGCTCTACGCTGGAGCTGCTCTTGTTACTGCCGCTGCTTGCTCTGCTGCGTGCTGCCTTGCCGCGGCTGTTACGCTCCTCTGCCTGCCGATGCTCTCTGCTTCGCTGCCTTGGCAGCCTGTGTTCCGCTGCTGCGCTGCTGTTGGTTGATGCCCCTGCTACCTGTTGCTGCTGCTACACAAGGCCACCAGCGCCCTCATGTGCATGCGTGCAGCCCAGCCAAGAAGGCTGACTAGCTCTCTGGAGATGTGGCCGACCCTATCCAAATTGCTTAGTGTTAATTAGCTTAGTTAGGTTCTAGTTCAGCCTAACCTGTCCATGACAGGTGGTCTCACGCACTAAATCCTTTTAGTTAAAAGGCCACTCAATGACATGTGGGACCGTGTTAGTTTAATCCCTAGTTACTAATGTTCCTATTACATCTGGGCCACAAACCCTCTGTTGACCAGTCAAATTGACTGGGTCAAACCCAACCTATGGCCCCACTGCCATACACACCGTCTAGTAGAGCCCCTTGTGACAAAAGATTTTCTATTTAAATTTTCGAATTAAATAATTTCAGAATATTATTAAAACTTTGAAAAATAATATAAAATAAACCGTAACACGGATGGAAAAACTTTGTACATGAAAATTGCTTAGAACGACGAGGCGAATCCGGTTACACCCTCCGTTCGTCCGCCACACACTCCTAGCATAGCGAACACACAACTTTCCCCCTCCGGTTCATCTGTCCGAAAACGCCAAACACTGGGGATACTTTCCCGGTTGTTTCCACCCTGCGCCGGTATCACCTCCTACCGCGTTAGGTCACCCCTAGCACCGCTTATTGCCATGTTATGTTCTGTGATGCTTTGTGTGCTCCGTATTTACTGTTTCTTCCCCTTCTTCTCCGGTAGACCTTGAGACCGACGCTGCTGCTGCCTAGTTCGACTACGGAGTTGACGACCCCTCCTTCTTGCCAGAGCAACCAGGTAAGCCCCCCCTTGATCACCAGATATCGCCTATTCTCCTCTATACTGCTTGCATTAGAGTAGTGTAGCATGTTACTGCTTTCCGTTGATCCTATTCTGATGCATAGCCTGACATTGTTGCTACATCTGTTGATACCTTTCCTGCAATCCTAAATGCTTAGTATAGGATGCTAGTTTATCATCATTGGCCCTACATTCTTGTCAGTCTGCCTTGCTATACTATCGGGCCGTGATCACTTGGGAGGTGATCACGGGTATATACTATACATACATACATACTATACAGATGGTGACTAAAGTCGGGTCAGCTCGAAGAGTACCCGCGAGTGATTCACGGATTGGGGGCTGAAAGGACCTTTGTCCCGACGACCCTCTGTGTGGATCTTTGTGGCGGAGCGACAGGGCAGGTTGAGACCGCCTAGGTGAGAGGTGGGCCTGGCCCTGGTCGGCGTCCGCGGTTGCTTCATAATAACACGCTTAACGAGATCTTGGTATTTGATCTGAGTCTGGCCATTTGGTTTATACGCACTAACCATCTACGCAGGAGTAGTTATGGGTATCCCGACGTCGTGGTATCAGCCGAAGCCTTCGTGACGTCAGCGACTGAGTGGCGCGCGCCGGATTGGACTGGAACGCCACTAGGCTAGGTCTGCTTCCGGCCGCGTACGCAACGTGCAGGTGTGCAAAGGGCGATGGGCCCAGACCCCTGCGCCATAGGAGTTAGACCGGCGTGCTGACCTCTCTGTTGTGCCTAGGTGGGGCTGCGACGTGTTGATCTTTCGCGGCCGGGCATGACCCCGAAAAGTGTGTCCGGCCAAATGGGATCAAGCGTGTTGGGTTATGTGGTGCACCCCTGCAGGGAAGTTTATCTATTCGAATAGCCGTGTCCCTCGGTAAAAGGACGACCCGGAGTTGTACCTTGACCTTATGACAACTAGAACCAGATACTTAATAAAACACACCCTTCCAAGTTCCACAGACAACCCGGTGATCGCTTTTCCACAGGGCGACGAGGGGAGGATCGCCGGGTAGGATTATGCTATGCGATGCTACTTGGAGATGCTACTTGGAGATGTTACTTGGAGGACTTCAATCTACTCTCTTCTACATGCTGCAAGACGGAGGCTGCCAGAAGCGTAGTCTTCGATAGGACTAGCTATCCCCCTCTTATTCTGGCATTCTGCAGTTCAGTCCACTGATATGGCCTCCTTACCCGTATACCCATGCATAGGTAGTGTAGTTCCTTGCTTGCGAGTACTTTGGATGAGTACTCACGGTTGCTTTCTCCCTCCTTTTTTCCCACTTTCCTTCTTTCTGGTTGTCGCAACCAGATGCTGGAGCCCAGAAGCCAGACGCCACCGTCGACGACGACTACTACACTGGAGGTGCCTACTACTATGTGCAGGCTGCTGACGATGACCATGAGTAGTTTAGGAGGATCCCAGGCAGGAGGCCTGCGCCTCTTTCGATCTGTATCCCAGTTTGTGCTAGCCTTCTTAAGGCAAACTTGTTTAACTTATGTCTGTACTCAGATATTGTTGCTTCCCCTGACTCGTCTATGATCGAGCACTTGTATTCGAGCCCTCGAGGCCCCTGGCTTGTATTATGATGCTTGTATGACTTATTTATGTTTTAGAGTTGTGTTGTGATATCTTCCCGTGAGTCCCTGATCTTGATCGTACACGTTTGCGTGCATGATTAGTGTACGATTGAATCGGGGGCGTCACACACGGGCTCCAGTGCGGTCTCTGGGAGGGGGGCCGGACACCTTATCAGCTTCGATCGCGCTACCCACTCCTGTGAAGAGTAATGGGTCAGGAGGCGAACTTTAGAAAAGCAGATAAACAGAACGTCCGGACTCTGAGCTATTTACCTGAGTATCCGGGCGATTGCTACTTAGGCCTGCGTCCTCGGTCAATTCCGGACACGCTACCTGCGGTCCGAAGAACAACTTGTACATCTCCACTGGTGTCGCACCCATGAAGTGTTGGAGAATTCAAGGTCCCTCCGGATTGAACTCCCATAGACGGAGAGGACGGTGTTTGCAGGGCAGAAGACGCCGGATTAGCATAACCTGCATCACCATGACCAGATTGATCTCCCTCGCCTGGAGGTCTCGAATCCGGCCCTGCAATAAGGGCACGTCTTCGGATGGCCCCCAATTGAGCCCTTGGTTGACCCACGACATCAGTCGACGTGGAGGTCCCGGGCGGAACGAAGGCGGCGGCTTTTGCTTGCTGCCCTTTGGAGCGGTGATATAGAACCACTCCTGCTGCCACAGTCCGAGTTCCTCTTGGAAGGAACCCTCGGGCCACGGGGCATCGGCCCTTCTGCTTATGGCCGCCCCGCCGCACTCCGCTTGACGCCCCCCGATCATCTTCGGCTCCACATTAAAGGTTTTCAGCCACAGGCCGAAGTGGGGAGTGACGCGGAGGAGGGCTTCGCAGACGATAATGAATGCAGAGATATGGAGGATGGACTCCGGAGCCAAGTCGTGAAAATCCAGCCCGTAGAAGAACATGAGCCCTCTCACGAAGGGGTCCGTTGGGAAGCCTAAACCCCGACGGAGGTGGGATACGAAGACGACATACTCACCAGGCTCGGGGGCGGGCACGGCCTGCCCTTGGGCGGGCAACCTGTGCGAAATCTCGTAGGACAGGTACTTGGCCTCACGCAGCTTTACCACATCCTCCTCCGTGACGGAGGAGGGCATCCACCGACCCTGGAGGTCGGAGCCGGACATTGCTGAGAATCTGAAGCGCTCGAATCTGAGGCTCTGGGTGTTGGAACTGGGAGCGAGAAGGAGATTCGATGCAAGATTGAAGAAAAAGAACGAGCCTTGGTCCTCTTATAAAGGGGAAAAAATACCAAGAGTCGTCTCCGTGACCATTCGGGATTCACCTTCGATAGAGGAGGCGTGGCGACGGGCACGGTTGGGTTACCCACGCACGTATTGATGAGAATCCCGGAATAAGGGGAACACGATCTCTGCCTCGACAAGACATGCCAAGGAAACCGCTTCGCTAAACGTGCTGAGGTGGTACAATAAAAAACAATTCAAGTAAAAGACTGGTAGCGGCGTGATGTCATGCCGCATAATACGTCAGCAGATTGGACTTGTGAGCATTTTATTCTCTCTACGGTGGAATGTGGAATTTATTTTGCAGAGCCGGACACTATCCTGGTGTTCATGATCTTCTCTGGATTATTCAAGGGAGGAACCCGCCTTGCAATGCCGAACATTATGCGCGCCGGACTTATCGTCATTGAAGCCTGGTTCAGGGGCTACTGAGGGAGTCCTGGACTAGGGGGTGTCCGGACAGCCGGACTATCATCGTCCGCCGGACTCCAAGACTACGAAGATACAAGATTGAAGACTCCGTCCCGTGTCCGGATGGGACTTTCCTTGGCGTGGAAGGCAAGCTTGGCAATACGGATATGTAGATCTCCTACCATTGTAACCGACTCTGTGTAACCCTAGCCTCCTCCAGTGTCTATATAAAGCGGAGGGCTTTAGTCCGTAGGACACAACATACATTACAACAATCATACCATAGGCTAGCTTTAGGGTTTAGCCTCCTTGATCTCGTGGTAGATCCACTCTTGTACTACCCATATCATCAATATTAATCAAGCAGGACGTAGGGTTTTACCTCCATCGAGAGGGCCCGAACCTGGGTAAAACATCGTGTCCCTCGTCTCCTGTTACCATCCGCCTAGACGCACAGTTCAGGACTCCCTACCCGAGATCCGCCGGTTTTGACACCGACATTGGGGATGCCCCCGGAAGGCATCCCCTCTTTCGTCTTCGTTCATTGGTAACTTTACTTGGAGCTATATTTTTATTCGCTACATGATATGTGTTTTGCTTGGAGCTTCGTGTATTATATTAGTATTTGCTTTTTAGTTTACCACAATCATCCTTGCTGCACACACCTTTTGGGAGAAGCCTACTTGATTGAATTTGTTAGAATATACTATGTGCTTCACTTATATCTTTTGAGCTTGATAGTTTTTGCTCTAGTGCTTAACTTATATCTTTTAGAGCACGACGGTGGCTTAATTTTGTAGAAATTGCTAGTATCTCATGCTTCACTTATATTATTTTGAGAGTCTTTTAGAACAGCATGGTATTTGCTATGGTTATAAAATTGGTCCTAGAATGGTAGGCATCCAAGTTGGGTATAATAAAAACTATCATAGGAAGTGAATTGGATGCTATGATCAATTTGATACTTGATAATTGTTTTGAGATATGGAGGTAGTGATATTAAAGTCATGCTAGTTGGATGATTATGAATTTAAAGAATGCTTGTGTTGAAGTTAGCAGGTCCCGTAGCATGCACGTATGGTTAAAGTTGTGTAATAAATTTGAAACATGATGTGTACCTGGCTTGTACATCCTTATGAGTGGCGGTCGGGGATGAGCGATGGTCTTTTCCTACCAATCTATCCCTCTAGGAGCATGCGCGTAGTGCTTGATTTTTGATGACTTCTAAATTTTTGCAATAAGTATATGAGTTCTTTTGACTAATGTTGAGTCCATGGATTATACGCACTTTTACCTTTCCATCATTGCTAGCCTCTTCGGTACCGTGCATTGCCCTTTCTCACCTTGAGAGTTGGTGCAAACTTCACCGGTGCATCCAAACCCCGTGATATGATAGGCTCTATCACACATAAACCTCCTTATATCTTCCTCAAAACAGCCACCATACCTATCTATTATGGCATTTCCATAGCCATTCCGAGATATATTGCCATGCAACTTTCCACCGTTCCGTTCATCATCATCATGACATACTTTACTTTTGCCATATTGCCATTGCATGATCATGTAGTTGACATCGTATTTGTGGCAAAGCCACCATGCATAGTTTTTATACATGTCACTCTTGATTCATTGCACCATCCTGGTACACCGCCGGAGGCATTCATATAGAGTCATATCTTGTTTTAGTTTCGAGTTGTAATTCATATGTTGTAATCAATGAAAGTGTGATGATCATTATTATTAGAGCATTGCCCAAAAACAAAAAAAACAAAAAAAGGCCAAAAGAGAAAAGAGAAAGGCCAAAGAAAAAAAGAAAAAGAAAGGAAAAAAAGAAAAAAAAAGAAGAAAAAAAATAAAAAAATAAAAGGGGCAATGTTACTATCTCTTTTTCCACACTTGTGCTTCAAAGTAGCACCTTGTTCTTCATGTAGTGAGTCTCATATAGTGTGCTTCAAAGTAGCACGATCTTTTTCATATAGTGAGTCTCATATGTTGTCACTTTCATATACTAGTGGGAATTTTTCATTATAGAACTTGACTTGTATATTCCTACGATGGGCTTCCTCAAATGCCCTAGGTCTTCGTGAGCAAGCAAGTCGGATGCACACCCACTAGTTTTCTTTTGTTGAGCTTTCATTCATTTATAGCTCTAGTGCATTCGTTGCATGGCAATCCCTACTCCTCATGTTGACATCAATTGATGGGCATCTCCATAGCCCGTTGATTATCCTCGCCAATGTGAGACTTTCTCCTTTTTTTGTCTTCTCCACACAATCCCCATCATCATATTCTATTCCACCCATAGTGCTATATCCATGGCTCACGCTCATGTATTGCGTGAAGGTTGAAAAAGTTTGAGATTATTTAAGTACGAAACAATTGCTTGGCTTGTCATCAGGGGTGTAGAATTTGGGAACATCTTTGTGTGACGAAAATGAAGCATAGCCTAACTATACGATTTTGTAGGGATGAACTTTCTTTGGCCATGTTATTTTGAGAAGACATGATTGCTTTGATTAGTATGCTTGAAGTGTTACTATTTCTTATGTCAATATGAACTTTTATTCTGAATCATTTGGATCTGAACATTCATGCCACAATAAAGAAAATTACATTGAGAATTATGCTAGGTAGCATTTCACATCAAAAATTCTGTTTTTATCATTTACCTACTCGAGGACAAGCAGGAATTAAGCTTGGGGATGCTTGATACGTCTCCAACGTATCTATAATTTTTTATTGTTCCATGCTATTATATTACCCCTTTGGGATGTTTATGGGCTTTATTTTACACATTTATATCATTTTTGGGACTAACCTACTAACCGGAGGCCCAGCCCGTATTGCTGTTTTTTTTGCCTATTTCAGTATTTCGAAGAAAAGGAATATCAAACGGAATGAAACCTTCGGGAGCATGATTTTTGGAACGAACGTGATCGAGAGGACTTGGAGTGCAAGTTAAGAAGCAATCGAGGTGGCCAGGAGATAGGAGGGCGCGCCCACCCCTCCTGGGCGCGCCCCCTGTCTCCTGGGCCCCACGAGCAGCCACCGACGTACTTCTTCCTCCTATATATACCTACGTACCCCGAAAACATCCAGGGAGCCAACGAAAAACAATTTCCACTGCCGTAACCTTCTGTATCTGCGAGATCCCATCTTGGAGCCTTCGTTGGCGCTCCGTCGGAGGGGGAGTCGACTACGAAGGGCTTCTACATCAACACCATAGCCCCTCTGATGAGTTATGAGTAGTTTACCATAGACCTTCGGGCCCGTAGTTATTAGCTAGATGGCTTCTTCTCTCTTTTTGGATCTCAATACAATGTTCTCCCCCTCTCTTGTGCAGATCTAATCGATGTAAACTCTTTTTGCGGTGTGTTTGTCGAGATTCGATGAATTGCGGGTTTATGATCAAGTTTATCTATGATAAATATTCGAATCTTCTCTGAATTCTTTTATGTATGATTGAGTTATCTTTGCAAGTCTCTTCGAATTATCAGTTTGGTTTGGCCTACTAAATTGATCTTTCTTGCCATGGGAGAAGTGCTTAGCTTTGGGTTCAATCTTGCGGTGTCCTTACCTAGTGATAGAAAGGGTTGCAAGGCACGTATTGTATTGTTGCCATCGAGGATAAAAAGATGGGGTTTATATCATATTGCATGAGTTTATCCCTCTACATCATGTCATCTTTCTTAATGCGTTACTCTATTCTTATGACCTTAATACTCTAGATGCATGCTGGATAGCGGTCGATGTGTGGAGTAATAGTAGTAGATGCAGGCAGGAGTCGGTCACTTGTCGCGGACGTGATGCCTATATACATGATCATGCCTAGATAATCTCATAATTATTCGCTTTTCTATCAATTGCTTGACAGTAATTTGTTCACCCACTGTAATACTTATGCTATCTTGAGAGAAGCCACTAGTGAAACCTATGGCCCCCGTGTGTATCTTTTATCATATAAGCTTTCAATCTACTTTTATTTGCATCTTTACTTTTTGCATCTATATTATAAAATACCAAAAATATATTTATCTTATCATACTATCTTTATCAAATCTCACTTTCGCAAGTGGCCGTGAAGGGATTGACAACCCCTTTATTGCGTTGGTTGTTTGTGTAGGTGCGTGGGACTTTTGAGGAGCCTCTTACTGGGTTGATACCTTGGTTCTGAAAAACTGAGGGAAATACTTACGCTATTGTGCTGCATCACCCTTTCCTCTTCAAGGAAAACCAACGCAAGCTCAAGACGTAGCACGCTTCGACACGACCATCATCATGGGGGTCGAGGCAAACTATTCCTTTGCATTTTCGACACGGACATAAAACCTCTGTCCGGTTATTTTCTTTCGTGTCCTGCACCGCCGACCGCAACCACATGTCCACCATCGTTCCACTGACCATCGTGAACTCTGCATGGTAATAATAAAAAAATTGATTATAAAAATGCATGCATGCATCAAAGTCATACAAAAATTCGGCATGACCTTCCCTAAAAATAGGACATATATAGATCTAGAGTTTGCCCGGAATTCGCCGAAACGGAAATAAATCGACATTTCGGCAAAACATAGGCAACTCAAAAGCACAATTTGGCGTCAACTCATGCCACACACACAATTTCCATCATATCTCCCAATTATCATATCACACACACATAAACATATTTCTATTTTGCAACAGCATGAAATTTTAATCACCTCTATCTTGAGATAGAGCACACGATGGAGATGATGATGTAGGGAGATCAAAAGTGCATAAAGCTCTTCTTGACAAAGATAGATCTAGTTAGGGGGCAAATAGGTCACTTAACTAAATGCTACATCTACCTAGCTAGCTAATTTGGGAGGAGACAACTTCAACTAGTGGAGGGGGAAGGAAAAAGAGAAAGGAGATGCATTAATGGAGAAGGTGTAGTTAGCTAGGAGTAATGAAGAGAGAGAAAGGTAGGTAGAAGAGGGAGAGTAATGGGGGAGAAGTATTGAGGAAGAAGAAGAGTGAGAGAGGGAGGATGTGGGAGGTAGGGGAAAGGGAAGAGAGGAGATGGGGGACGGGAGGACGGGTGGGGAAAGGTGGTGGGTTGGTGCGGCTTAGTAGTAGCGCGAGACGTAAAATGCGCTGCTGATAAGAAAGTAGCAGCAGCGCGCTTTCCACACAAGCGCTATTGCTAATCGGGACCAACAGTGTGCCCAATTTGAAAATTAGCAGCAGCGACCTCAGAAAAAGCGCGCTACTACTACAGCTTTAGCAGTAGCGCAGGTCGCGACAACGCGCTACTGCTAAATGTAGGTTGGTGGACACTGTCGGTCGATATTTGTAGCAGTGCGGGTTGCTCCAAGCGCGCTACTGCTAACGTCGTGTCAGTAGCGAGTTTTGCATGCACGCGCTACTGCTAATTAGCAGTAGCGCTTCTTTTTGAGCCATGCTGCTGCTAAGATTCTGTGTATAAGGTTTTCCCTAGTAGTGTAGGGTTAGGGTTTAGGGCGGCGTGGGCTTCGGTGGGCTGGGGGGGCTCGGGGCGGCGCTATATAAGAGGGCCGGCTGGGGGAGTCCTGGCCGGTTACGGCCCGGAGTCGGCTCGTTTTTTTTTACATAACTCCGCGCAGAAAATCGAAGAAAAGAAATACTAAACGGACTCCACAAATCCTGAAATAAATTCTCCCCGTCCTCTAACAATATAGCGAACAAAGTGAACATTTATTTGGGCCTCTAATGCAATTTTGAAAAACGCGTATTTTTCCTAAGTCAAATAAAAATAGCAATAAAACTCCGAATAAAATTCTTATTTGATAACATTAAATCTCAAATATTTCTTTATTTTGGGAAAGTCATTTTATTCCCTCTCTTTTATTTTTATAAAATAAATATTCAAAGATAAAATAATTAAAATTAAACGATCCTCTTTTCAAAATTTGAAAAAACTCAAATATGAAAATAAAGAAATCCCCAACTCTCTCCGTGGGTCCTTGAGTTGCGTAGAATTTCTAGGATCAAGCCAAAATGCAAAAAAAAATATGATATGCAATAATGATCTAATGTATGTCACGCCCAAGATGCGACCCTATCCTAAAGGAACTCGAAGGTTCCACCAAGGATAGAAGCCCATCTTGAAGACGCTTTTGCAAGGTGGATATCATTACATCAACATTACATAATAGATGGGGATACATACAAGAGGCATGGAATGCCACACGAATACAACATCATCTTACATAAGAGCACCATCCGACTACGGATGAAACACAAAAAGAAACTCAAACGACATCCACCCTGCTAGCCCAGGCTGCCGACCTGGAACCTATCCCCTGATCAAAGAAGAAGCAGAAGAAGAACTCCAAAACAAGCAAACATCGCTCTCACATCATGATCATCGCATAACATGTACCTGCAACTGTTGTTATTGTAATCTGTGAGCCACAAGGACTCAGCAATCCCATTACCATGGGTATCAAGACTAGCAAAGCTTAATGGGAAAGGAAGGGGTAAAGTGGTGAGGTTGCAGCAGCGGCTAAGCAAGTATGGTGGCTAACATACGCAAATAAGAGCGAGAAGAGAGCAAAACGGAACGCTCGTGAAGCTAGCAATGATCAATAGGTGATCATGAACTCCTACTTACGTCAAACATAACCCACAACCGTGTTCACTTCCCGGACCCCACCGAAAAGAGACCATCACGACTACACACACGGTTGATGCGTTTTAATTCGTATCTGGGGTCAAGTTCGCTACAACCGGACATTAACAAAACTCCCATCTGCCACATAACCACGGGCACGGCTCTCGAAAGTTTATACCCTGCAGGGGTGTCCCAACTTAGCCCATCACAAGCTCTCAGGGTCAATGAAGGATATACCTTCTCCCAGGAAGACCCGATAAGTCTCGGAATCCCGGTTTACAAGACATTTCGACAATGGTAAAACAAGACCAGCAAAGCCGCCCGATGCGCCGACAATCTCGATAGGAGCTGCACATATCTCATTCTCAGGGCAACACCGGATAAGTCAAGCTATGAGTAAAACCAGCCCTCAAGTTTCCCCAAGGTGGCCCTGCAGGCTGCTCGGTTCGGACCAGCAATTAGAGAAGCACTGGCCCGGGGGGGATAAAAAAAGATGACCCTCGGGAGAGCGACTCCTAAGGGAAACGTATAGGTGGTGGTGAGGCAAATGGTAAAACAAAGGTTGGGCCTTGCTGGAGGAGTTTTATTCAAAGCGAACTGTCAAGGGGGTCCCATAAATCACCCAACCGTGTAAGGAACGCAAAATCAAGGAACATAACACCGGTATGACGGAAACTAGGGCGGCAAGAGTGGAACAAAACACCAGGCATAAGGCCGAGTCTTCCACCCTTTACCAAGTATATAGATGCATTAATTAAATAAGAGATATTACGATATCCCAACATAATCCTATCAATCATGGAGCAATCTTCAACTTCACCTGCAACTAACAACGCTATAAGAGGGGCTGAGCAAAGCGGTAACATAGCCAAACAATGGTTTGCTAGGAAGGGTGAAAATGTTAGAGGCTGACATGGCAAATTGGGAGGCTTGAAGAACAAGTGATAGGTAGTGCAGCATAGCGATAGAACGAAGCAACTAGCATAGCAATGATAGTAATGAGATCCAAGGTGACGGTCATCTTGCCTGAAATCACGCTAGGAAGAAGAACGAGTCCATGAAGAAGATGAAGCCACGAAGAGGAACCAAGCGTAGACGAACGAATCCTCACGATCGCAACGAAATGGGAACTATTGAGAAGAAGCACACAACATGGTAAACACACCACACATATACATGACATGATGCTCAACCACGTATGATACAAGACAAGACTACATGAAGCTACTCATGGCAAGAGATGATGCAAACAAGAGCAATACATCAAGGCAAGTTTAAATGAGGCCGGAAACAACATATAACAATTCCGGTAAGTCCTCATATGCAAGTTTCGAAATTGGTCCAGATCTGAACAAACATTAAGTTCAAGTTGTTAAACAGCAAGTTAAATAGCACCAAGAGGATCGACACGAAATTCTAGTCAAGTTACATATAAAGTTCATTTAGTTCGGAGCTACGGTCTAGAAGATATGAGCAAAACAAGTTAAACATGGCATTGATGTAAAATGCATACAAACATCAAGCAAACACTCTCAAAACATGGATGCAACATGATAAAATGAAACTTCATGCAAAATCAAGCAAGTTTCATATAGAGCACACTCAAAACGGAGCAACGGTTCAACACATACACTCTATACAAGTTTAAAGGACAAGCTGTCCAAAACATCAACTAGGCATCTAGCAAGCATCAAAACAATATGCTACAGCACCTCACCATAAGAACAAAGGCATGGGCATGAATTAAAGGTAAAGCATGACAAAACATGAACACTGAGCTATCTCCAGAAATCAATAGATCATGCTCAAAAGGACATGGCAAGATTGCAAATAATAACAGTTACAGACTTAACAGAAATAACATCAGGTTGCAATGTTTAGAGCTATCAAACAACATGCTACAGGAACTTAATATGGCAAAAAAGGGCATGGCATGCTAATACTAAAGACAAAAAACAAAACGCCCTTACTGAACTTATTCCAAAGATCAACAGAAAAGATGGTAGGATCCATGCAAACATGGCAAATGATATGACAGATTCAGACATGGCACGAACAACGATAAGTAGGCATGTTGGTGAGCTTGTACCACTCACCACAGAGCAATACATAGCATGACAAGGTAGCCAACAGTAATAAGACATGTTTATGAAGCTAAGAATGGCAAGAACAAGTTCATAGGGCGCATGGATCACTAGCAAAGCATATAGCAAAACTGAACTTAATGTTAACAGGCTGACAGCAACATTATTTAGCAATTTGAGAGCAAGATTACAACAAGCTACAGCAGGCTATAAATGCAACCAGGGGCATGGTTGGATATAGCATGACATGTATAACAAAACATCCTTATTGAACATCTCTAGATTATGCATAGGATGACTTGTAGCAGCAGGTCTACATGGCATCATGATATAGCAGATTCAGCCGCAACACAGCAACAGCAAGTACCCTACTTCACGAGCTCGATGCACTCACTACAAGACTCACAAAAATACGAGGAATGCACCACTATAAAATGGCATGATGTATCTCAAAACTCATGTAGACATCAGGCTCAAAGGATGCGCACACAAAATGCAATGAAAAACACAAAACAGCAAGTTCCGTTAACAGACAGCAGATAACATCATATAGCACTCTTGCAACGATGATAAGGGCATCAATATGGACTCAAACAAGCATGGCAAAATGGAATGAAATGAAGAGCATCTCACAATGAACATTTTGACATATTGCATGCACAAAACGGAGCAGCACACACGAAGTTATGGCATGATGAACATGGGTACATAATTCAGAAAAACTGAGGGACTCGGAGGAATTTCACCTCCGCGAAAAGTCAACGCGGGACGGGCTCGACCCGGGACGGAGGGATCAGAGCCTCGACCGACCATAGGAGCCCCCTTGATTGATCGTGTAGTTTGGTCGTTGTTGAGTCTAGAAGAAAACTGTTTTTGGAGTCTAGTTATATCGGAGAGTAGGAATTCTTTTTACTCCTCAGCCCCTTCGTCGCTCTAGTGAGGAATCTTGACGTAGGTGTTTTGAATTACTTCTCTTCCCCTTCAAATCTTTCTTTAGGATCACGCAGTTGGTTTTCCGGTCGTTGGTTCTCATCTCTTTTCATCCGGTGCATTTCTCGTCAAGTTGACTCGACCCTTTTCATCTTTGCAAGTTCAATCCTCAGTTTGCTCTCAACGAAGTTGTTTCTCTATCCTCAGTTGTTTTCTTTTTCCCACCCATCCACCCTTTTTCTTCTCGGAACCAGAGTCCGTAATCGAGTATCCATCCTACTCGTGCAAAGCATTTGCATTCTTTCAACCAGTGTTTTTCCTCCTGAAGTAATTCATTGGTTTTCCCCTTCCAAGTTACCTTTGTTTTCCCGCCCTCCCACCCTTTTTATTCCCGGAGTCTGACTCTCTCTCGACCATCAATTTCATTCGTGTGGAACCTCTTCAGTCTTTCATCAATTATTTCAACCGGTGAATTCTCATCTCGTTTGTCATTCTTCAACTCTTTTTCTTTTTCGGTGGACTCAATTAAAGTTTTTCGGGTTGATCATATTATTTTCCTTGGATAAAGTGTTTTCCCTGCTTGTTCGCCTCTTGCCAGTTTATCCTTCCGGAGTGCTCAGGACATCTTAGGAGATTCGTCTGTGTTCCAATTAATTTGAGGTTGTCACCTCATTCAAATATTTCAATTGTTCCGTTGCATCGTCTATCTCTTCAACAATCCTTTTCAACGGTATTTTTCTCTTCAGTGGGCCCTAACCCACAGGTCTTTTCCCAGGATCTTACCTGACTCTTCTAATTCTCCCAGAGTTATTCTCAAATTCTTTTCAAGTGTGACGTAAGAATGGATCCCATCAGTCACATGCTTTCTCCAAGATCTCCTTCAAAAAAAATTCATTGTTGGCTCAACCTCTTTGCTTTTCATTTTACCGGAGTACCTCAGTAATTTTGGTGGTGTTCCTCATCGTCTTCTCCAACAGTTGAAGACCGAAGAAGAGTTTCCCGTAAATTTTGTCCGTTCTCCCGGAGATTCGTAGCGCTAGCTCGATGTTATCCTATCAAATTGTTTCAAGTCATGCAAATTCTTTTCATCCATCCGGAGTATTTCAGGAGTTGTTTTCCCTCTCGATCATCCGAAGATCATCTTTTCGGAATATTTCTTCGTTCCAAATTTTCAACTTCGTTCGTTTCCATATTTGTTCCGGTGCTTCGTTCAAGTATTCTTCAATCAGTTTGCGATCTCTTCGTTCTTTTGCATTTTAATTCCCTCAAGTATCTTCATGCTTTTCTAATTCCTCCTGCTGATTCATTCTCCTTCGTCATTCAATTTTCAATTCTTACGGTGGTTCGTTCAAGATTCCTTTTCTTTTGTAATCACATCAACTAATTCGTTCTTTCCAAATCCTACCGGTGGTTCATGAAGACTTTCTCAAGTTTTGGGCTATACCCCCTTAATCCTTTTCAAGAAGAATAAGTTGCATGCAAAATCCAGTTGTCAACAATTAAATTTGATGAGGATAAGCATACAATAAATCTTATTCTTATTTCATCCAAGTGAGCAATCCCTTCCTTCGGAGTTTGTTCTTGATGAATAAATTCTAGTTCCAAGTGTTTTCATCTTTTCTTTTCCGGAGTTCAAATTTCCTTGGCCATTTCGTCGAAACCTCCATCTAAGTCACCGCAAGCTTTAGTCTTATTCTTTCATCCTTCATTCTATCTCATCATCCTTTTTGTCACCGGAGTTCTTCATGGTGGTTCTTCATGATTTAATTCATTCTTCAAGAGTTCATCAATATTTTGTTGGTGGAGTTCAAGTGTCTTTTCTTCTCGCGTCTCGAAGTGTAATTAATTCTCCGTATTCTTTTGAAGTGGAGTTTTGCATTTCTTCGTTCTTCTAAGCTATCCAATCATTTCCGTTTGTCGCCGGTTATCACCTTATGATCTTGAGATGTTACCTATAAGACCACAACAAGCTTATTATTTTCATTGTTGATTTTCTCAACAACTTCGTTTAAACCTTCGTTCTAAAGATGCTTTCAATTTCATTCGTGGCACAAGTTGTCATTTTCTTCTCCGTTCTTTTCATTCCACTATTTCAATTCTTCCGGAGGCATCGCATTGTTTCATCTCGTCAAGTGCCATCCCGTCTTGTGAAGTTCTTGTTCTATTCCTTCCATTTTCAGCCAGAGTGCTACCTAAATTATTTCATTATTATTCCTTTTCTATCCTGTTCTAACCGGAGTGGTTTCAGAGCCTATCTTGTTTCCATGAGCTTTTGATTCTTGTCATACTCGTCGTTCATCTTTTCTACCCGAGTGCTCTCGACTTTGTTCATTTTCTCTCTTGCATTCTTACTTCACCTCACCCCTTTTTCTCTTCCGTCTCGTTCCTAAGATCTCGGGACGAGATCTCTTGTTAGTGGAGGAGTGTTGTAACACCCCGGATTCGATGCGCCAGGTGTCATCCAGTTATTCGCCGTCGTTGCCATGTCATTTGTTTGCGTGTTGAATTTTTTCATGTCATCATGTGCATCTCATTTTGCATACGTGTTCGTCTCATGCATCCGAGCATTTCCCCGTTGTCTGTTTTGCAATCCGACACTCATATGCCCTCCGACGTTCCCCTCTTGTCTCTTGTTGTGAGCGGGTGTTAAACTTTCTCAGAATGGACCGAGGTTTGCCAAGCGGTCTTGGTATACCACCCGTAGACCGCATGTCAAGTTCCGTGCCATTTGGAGTCCGTTTGATACTCCAACGGTTAACCAGGTAGCCGCAAAGGCCTCTTTTGTGTGCATCCCAACACCCCTCCAAAGTTTCCCAATAACCCATCCAAACCCCCTCCACGCTCTCGGTCGTTCGATCATGATCGTGTGGGCTAAAACCGCACCTCAATTGGACTCTCCTAGCTCCCTCTACCTATAAAAACGCCCCTTCCACTTCATTTTCGGGTCTAACCCTAGCCTCTTCCTCCTCCCGCCGCCGGACGCATTCCCCGCCGCCACCGGACACGTCCGGCCTCACCGGACAGATCCCGCCGCCGCCCGCGACCAAGCAGATCCAGCCACGTGGCCTCCCGCGCTGTTCCCGCCGCCACGGCCCGCCGGGCCCAAGCGCGACCCGCCCAGGCCCGAGCGCCCGAGCCGCTCGCCCCGCTCGCCTCCGCTGTTGACCGCATCGCCCGCCGCTTCCCCGCCGCCGGCGCGCTGCGCCGCCGGCGCCATCGCAGCGCCTCCCCACGTCAGCTCCCGAGCCAGCCGTGGGCCGCCCCCGCGGATCCAACCCGGGGCCGCGCCCGTGACCCCGCGCCTCGCCGCCCTCCGCCTTCGCCCCCTGACTAGTGCCACCCTCTCCTCCCCGCGCCGCTGCGCGTCCCTGGCGGCCGGCGACCTCGTCCGCCTCCCCATGGCGGGATCCGGCCGGATCCGGCGAGATCCGGCCCGGATCCGCCATCTCCGCAAGCCCCATCCCCTTCCCCGCCATCTCCAGCGAGCCCCGCTCCGGCGAGCCTCAGTTCCCGTGCCCCGTTGACTTTTTCCCCGAGGTCGAATTTCTCAGTCCCTTAATTCTTGCATTTTGCATGCCCTATTCATCGCATCATAACTCCATGCATACTGCTCCGTTTTGCGTGCATTATATGTCCAAATGTTCATCATGATGTGCTCTTCGTTTCTTCCATTGATCCATGCTTGTTTGAGTTCATCTTGATGCCATTATCATCGTTGCAAGAGTGCTATATGATGTTAACCTGTTGAAATTGTTATAACTTGATGATTTGTCTTTTCATTGCATTTTGTGTGTGCATCCTATGAGCTTGATGTCTACATGAGTTTTGAATTACATCATGCCATCTTCACAGTGGTGCAATCCATGTATTTTTTGTGAGTCTTGTAGTGAGTGCATCGAGCTCGTGAAGTAGGGTACTTGCTGTTACTGTTTTGCTAGTCTGAATCTGCTATATCATGATGCTATGTAAACCTGCTGCTACAAGTCATTATATGCATAATCTAGAGATGTTCACTAAGGATGTTTAGTTACTCATGTCATGCTCTATTCATTCATGCCCCTGGTTGCATTTATAGCCTGCTTTAGATTGTTGTAATCTTGCTGTCAAATTGCTAAATAATGTTGTTGTCAGCCTATTAATATTAAGTTCAGTTTTGCCATGAGCTTTTCTAGTGTTCCATGCACCCTATGAACTTGCTCTTGCCATTCTTAGCTTCATAAACATGTCTTATTACTGTTGGTTACCTTGTCATTCAATGTATTTCTCTGTGGTGAGTGGTACAAGCTCACCAACACGCCTACTTATCGTTGTTCCTTCCATGTCTGAATCTGTCATATCATTTGCCATGTTTGCATGGATGCTACCATCTTTTCAGTTGATCTTTGGAATTAGTTCAGTAAGGGAGTTTTGTTCTTTGTATTTAGTATTAGCATGCCACGCCTTTGTTTGCCATGTTAAGTTCCTGTAGCATGTTGTTTGATAGCTCTAAACATTGCAACCTGATGTTATTTCTGCTAAGTCTGAAAATGTTATTATTTGCAATCTTGACATGTCCTTTTGAGCATGTTCTTGTGATTTCTCGAGATAGCTCAGTGTTCATGTTTTGTCATTCTTTACCTGTACATCATGTCCGTGCCTTTTGTTTTCATGTTGAGGTGCCTTAGCATATTGTTTTGATGCTTGCTAGATGCCTAGTTGCTGTTTTGGACAGCTTGTCCTTCAAACTTGGATAGAGTGTATGTGTTGAACCGTTGCTCCGTTTTGAGTGTGCTCTATATGAAACTTGCTTAGAATTGCATGTAGTTTCATATTATCATGTTGCATCCTTGTTTTGAGGTGTTTGCTTGATGTTTGGATGCATTTTGCATCAATGCTATGTTTGACTTGTTTTGCTCATATCTTCTAGGCCGTAGCTCCGAATTAAATGAACTTTATATGTAACTTAACTAGAATGTCGTGCAGATCATCTTGGTGCATCTTAACTTGTTGTTTAACAACTCGAACATAAGGTTTATTCAGTTCTGGACCAATTTCTAAATTTGCATAGAGGACTTACCGGAATTGTTATATGTTGTTTTCGGCCTCATTTAAACTTGCTTTGATGTGTTGTTCTTGTTTGCATCATCTCTTACCATGAGTAGCCTCATCTAGCCTTGTCATGCATCATACTTGATTGAGCATCATGTCATGTATATTTGTGGTGTGTTTACCATGTTGTGTGCTTCTTCTCGATAGTTCTCGTTTCGTTGCGATCGTGAGGATTCGTTCGTCCACACTTGGTTCGTCTTCGTGGCTTCATCCTCTTCATGGACTTGTTCTTCTTCCTAGCGGGATTTCAGGCAAGATGACCGTCACCTTGGATCTCACTACTATCATTGCTATGCTAGTTGCTTCGTTCTATCGCTTTGCTGCGCTACCTATCACTTGTTCTTCAAGCCTCCCAATTTGCCATGTCAGCCTCTAACCTTTTTCACCCTTCCTAGCAAACCGTTGTTTGGCTATGTTACCGCTTTGCTCAGCCCCTCTTATAGCATTGTTAGTTGTAGGTGAAGTTGAAGATTTCTCCATGGTGGATAGGATTATGTTGGGATATCACAATATCTCTTATTTAATTAATGCATCTATATACTTGGTAAAGGGTGGAAGGCTCGGCCTGATACCTGGTGTTTTGTTCCACTCTTGCCGCCCTAGTTTCTGTCATACCGGTGTTATGTTCCCGGATTTTGCATTCCTTACGCGGTTGGGTGATTTATGGGACCCCCTTGACAGTTCGCTTTGAATAAAACTCCTCCAGCAAGGCCCAACCTTGGTTTTACCATTTGCCTCACCACCACCTATACCTTTCCCTTGGGTTGGCCAACCCGAGGGTCATCTTTATTTTAGCCCCCCCGGACCAGTGCTTCTCTAAGTGCTGGTCCGAACCGAGCAGCCTGCGAGGCCACCTTGGGGAAACTTGAAGGCTGGTTTTACTCGTAGCTTGACTTATCCGGTGTTACCCTGAGAACGAGATATGTGCAGCTCCTATCGGAATTGTCGGCACATCAGGAGGCTTTGCTGGTCTTGTTTTACCATTGTCGAAATGTCTTGTAAACCGGGATTCCGAGACTGATCAGGTCTTCCTAGGAGAAGGAATATCCTTCGTTGACCATGAGAGCTTGTGATGGGCTAAGTTGGGACACCCCTGCAGGGTATAAACTTTCGAGAGCCATGCCCGCGGTTATGTGGCAGATGGAAATTTGTTAATGTCCGGTTGTAGATAACTTGACACCAGATCAATTTGGGATGTTACATCATCGTCCCAGAAGAACCATTAGAACAAGAACACATCCATCAAAGGCTTATCGCCACTGCAAGGAGCCTAAAGAAGCAGAAGCAGCGGCTTATAGCCGCACAGGATACGCTCAATGTTAGATGGAATGAAGTGCTAGACGCTAAGGAAAAATATGGCGGTAATCGCCAAACAAAGAGCTATCCTAAGCGTAAGCTGCTGCCCGAATTCAACAACGAGGCTATCGCGCCTATACCGTCGAAAAACAATAGGCTGACAAGCCAGATCGACCACCTCATGGTCGAGACAGAGCGGCTAGCAATGCCGCACACAAACCCGCACCCCCTCCCCGTAAAAAAGGGAGGTTGGAGGTTGCGGCTCTGGACCAGACACACGATCTACGTGAGGACCTGGACAAAAAGGCTGGCAAAACCAGGTCCATCTATGGATCCAGGGAACGTGCTCCTACACGGGATCACGATTATCAAACCAAATATGTCGGTCATTTACCAGTTTGGAATCAATACCGAACATTACAACCATCGGACCCATGCCACGACACAGCCAAATACAGGGGTGCTGCACACCCCCTGTGCTTCACCGATGAGGTGCTGGAACATGATTTTCCAGAAGGGTTTAAACCCATAAACATCAAGGCATATGACGGAACAACGGACCCTGCGGTTTGGATAGAAGACTTTATTCCTCACATCCACATGGCTCGTGGAGATGATCTCCATGCCATAAAATACTTACCCCTCAAGCTAAAAGGACCATCTCGGCACTGGCTGAAAAGCCTCCCCGAAAACTCCATCAGAAGCTGGGAAGAACTTGAGGACGCCTTCCGGG
>NC_041389.1:274651905-274652487 GCF_002162155.2 Triticum dicoccoides
GATTTAAGTCACATAATCCAACAACCCGGAGAATCAGCCCGTAAGCTTTGGAACCGGTTTCTCACTAAGAAGAACCAAATCATCGACTGTCCAGACGCCGAAGCCTTAGCGGCCTTCAATCACAGTGTCCAAGACGAATGGCTAGCCAGACACCTTGGCCAGGAAAAGCCTAGGACAATGGCAGCCTTAACCACACTCATGACCCGCTTTTGCGCGGGCGAGGACAACTGGACCAGTGATCCTGATACATCTGAGGTCAGGGATGGCAATGGAAAACCACGACGCAACAAAAGCAAACGTCAAAACAATGAAGAAAGCCCGGACAATACAATGGTATAAACACCGGATTCAGGGGCTCCAGACCTGGTCAATGGAAGAAGCCATTTAAAGGCAATAAAGACGGTCCATCCAGCCTGGATAAAATTCTAGATAGGCCCTACCA
Source organism: Triticum dicoccoides (assembly GCF_002162155.2). Classification (NCBI taxonomy): domain Eukaryota; kingdom Viridiplantae; phylum Streptophyta; class Magnoliopsida; order Poales; family Poaceae; genus Triticum; species Triticum dicoccoides. The sequence goes on from NC_041389.1 coordinate 274,652,348, forward strand.
GATCCACGGCAACCCCGCTAAACCTGCGAACCATACCAACCGTAGTTGTTGGGTCTTCAAGCAGGCCGGCAAACTCAACACCGAACACAAGGGGAAGGGACCTCAAAGCGAAGACGAGGACGAATCTCGCAAGCCGAACA
>NC_041389.1:274652663-274656441 GCF_002162155.2 Triticum dicoccoides
ACAGAAGAAATTTCCACTGGAGATCAAAACAGTGAACATGATCTATGTCACTCATATCCCAAAGGGGGAGCGCGAACGCGCACTCCGAGATGTCTATGCCTTCAAGCCGTTGCCCCCAAATTCAACCCATGGTCGGCCTGACCGATCACCTTTGATCGCAGGGATCATCCGACTAGTATCCGTCACGGGGGTTCGGCTGCCTTAGTGCTCGACCCAATAATCGACGGATACCACCTCACTCGAGTCCTTATGGAAGGTGGCAACAGTTGATACGTCCATTTTGCATCATGCTTTTATATCAATATTTATTGCATTATGGGCTGTTATTACACATTATATCTCAATACTTATGGCTATTCTCTCTTATTTTACAAGGTTTACCATGAAGAGGGGGAATGCCGGCAGCTGGAATTCTGGCTGGAAAAGGAGCAAATATTGGAAACATATTCTGCACAACTCCAAAAATCCTGAAACTCCACAAAAGTCATTTTTGGAATTAATAAGAATTATTTTTTTTGACTGGGAACTGTGGGGCAAAACCCCCACAGCATATCAAAACTTTATTGATTAAAGGACAAATACAACAAGTTTATTACAAGGAGTAACCAGAGTACAAAGAAGAAAGAGAGCCTTACTAGCCTAGTTTAGGGGGGGGGGAGGAAAGAGATCCATTTAAGCAGGTCATCCTTGTAAGCAGATCTGATTCTGTGTTGCATGAGGCTAATATCATGCCTAAAAGCAAATCTCCATTTACTAAAAGTAGCCCTCTCATTTCTGAAAACTTTAGCATTCCTAATGATCCAAATATTCCAGCAAGCAATGAACACCACTTCAGAGAAGAAAGGCCTATCAAAGCTTCTCCTTGCCTGTGTAACCAGGTCAATCATGGATGTGCCAGCAGACCAATCAATCTGCAGATAGTTCTAGACCCTTATACTGAAATTACAGTTGAAGAATAAGTGATCCCTGGTTTCTCTTGCCTGCAGAGGGCACATCCTACAGTGGACTCCATCTTCCATATGCCAGTGCCTTCTCTCCACCATATCCTTGGTGTTCAGCCTGTCCATAATAAGCATCCAAGCAAAGACCTTGATCTTCTGAGTACAGGAGGATTTCCAAATCCAACATAGCAAAGGATTAAAGGTCTCAGACTGAAAGGTGTGGGAGTAAAACATCTTGGGCTTGAAAGACTTGGAAGAGTCCTGCCAGAACCAAAGATCCTTCGAGCTGGGGTCCCTACTGTGAGAATCCATCAGATCCTTTATCAGGTTTAACTCATCAAAAGCCTAAGCAGATAAAGGAAGATTGAAGAGATGGTGCATATCCTGGGTATTGAAGATTTCCTTAACAGATATCCAGGGATCCTTGACAACAGAGAAAAGCCTTGGGAATCTTGTCTGCAAGCTAGAAGTTTCAGAGCCAAGGTTCCAATTATCAGACCAAAAGAGAGCAGTGTCCCCTTCATTGATGTGCACCCAGGAGCAGTCTCTAAAATGCTGCATGACTTTGCAAATATCCCTCCACCAAAAAGAGCCACAATCCTTAGTTCCTTGGGGCATAATTTCAAAATAATAGGAATCCCAAACTAGTGAAACCCAAGGAATATCTTGCTTGTTTAGGAAGTTATTGGCATGCTTGAGAAGAAGAGCCACATTCTGAACCCCCAGATTTAGAATACCAAGACCTCCTCTGTTCTTTGGCCTACATATGAGCTCCCAAGCAGCAAGAGATGGAGCTGGCTCATCCCTATGCTTTCTCCACAAGCACTGCCTTTGGATTCTTTCCAACTGCTTTAGAATACCAGCTGGGAGTGCAAGACTACCCATAAAAAATATTGGCAATGAGGACAGAGCAGAGTTAAGGAACTGCAGCCTTTCTCCTTGGTTGAGGAAAGAAGAACTGGCAGTCATTCTTCTCTCCATACAGTCAACCAGTGGCATGAAGTCAACCATTTTGGGTCTTGTGGTCCCCACAGGCAATCCCAGATATGTAAATGGCATTTTTCCAATTTGGCAACCAAAAGCAGAGGCTAGATCCTCCATTAGAGCAGAGTCAACATTGATTGGGATAATGAAGGACTTATGGTAGTTGACATCCAGACCAGTGGACTAAGAGAACACCTTTAACATATTCTTTAGAGCCAGAAGTTGAACTCTGTCTGCTGGGAGGATGATCAAAGTATCATCAGCATACTGGATCACAGGGTAGTCTGAATCATGGCAAGGTATAGGTAAATGCAGAATTCCTTTCCTGAACATATCATTAATCACTGTTTGTAGCAAGTCAGCAGCTATAACAAAAAGAAGGGGAGATACAGGGTCTCCCTGTCTCACTCCTTTCTTACAAACAACTTCCTCCCAGGGACTCCATTGAGCAAAACAGAAGAAGTACCAGTGGCAAGGAGTTGCTTCATCCAAGAAATCCACTTCTCATTAAAACCCTTACATCTGAGTATTTGAAAGATAGCTTCATGCTCAATAGAGTCAAATGCCTTTTCAAAATCCAATTTGAGGATCACTATAGGTCTCTTTGACTGGTGGCATTGGTGTAAGTACTCAAATGTCCAACCCAAACAATCCTGGATTGTTCTGGTCTTAATAAAGCCATATTGATTCTTATGGATGCACTGCATAATCATTTCTTGAAACCTATTTGCAGCCATTTTGGACAGAAATTTGAGCCCCATACTGGTGAGGGAGATAGGCCTATAGTCCCCTACTTCCTCAGGAGAAAGTTTTTTGGGTACCAGAGTAATAAAAGAGCTGTTGATATTTTCCAAAACAGCAGTTCCTTCATAAAAAGCCTGAGCTAGCTCATAAAAATCCCCAGAAATTAGGTGCCAGCATTTCTTAAAAAACAGGCCATTGAAACCATCAGGACCAGGTGCTTTATCCACAGGCATATACTTGACCACATTGTCCATTTCCTCCTTTTCAAAAGGCCTAGTGAGCACCTCAAGGCCCGACACAGGAGAAATGAGTGAAGGCAAATCAAAGCCCATCACAATCCCTCTAGAGGTGCCCATTCTATTCTTAAAACAACTCCAGATAATTCCAGCCATTTGGGAGTGGTCAGAGACTACAGATCCATCAGGTAGTCTAAGACTAGCAATAGAGTTCCTCATATGCCTCTCAGTAGCCATAGCATGGAAGAATTTGGTGTTTTCTCCCCCCCCCCCACCTTAAAGTACCTGATGGAGCACCTCTTCTTCCAGTACAGAAACTGTAAATGCAGCAGCTTTTCCAAATGAGCTTTGACAATTCTTCTGAAGTTGCTCTCTTGAATAAAAAGAGGCCTCCACTCCTCTAACTCATCCAGAAGGAAGATGACATGATTGCATTTGCTGATCAACAATCTCAATTTAGAAACACTCATTTGCCACCTCTTAAGGCACATTCTCAAACATTTAAATTTGTCTGCAATTTTAGCAGTTATGTGCGTTTTCCGAGAGGGCTGCTTCTAGGAAGATTCAACACAATCCATGAAACCCTCAAGTTCAAGCCAATAGTTTTCAAACCTAAAGAGATTTGATTTTGGAATAGATGTTTTGATGGATACTAAACAGGGCACATGATCCGAAGCAGTCCTAGCCAAAGGCAGAACTTCAGTCATGGGGTAATCAGTAATCCAATCCACCGAAGTAAAGAACCAATCCAGCTGCTCAAGAAGTGGGATATCCTGCATATTGGACCATGTGTAGGATCTGCCTTTAATTGGAAGTTCAAAGAGGCCCAGGTGACCAATAATCTCATTGAAAATGAACATGTCATGTCCCCCC
>NC_041389.1:274656953-274683141 GCF_002162155.2 Triticum dicoccoides
CGAAGAAAATTAAAATCGCCAAGCAACAACCAGTGTTCATTGATAGGAATAACCAGATTGTATAGCCAATTAACAAAATTGTCCCTGGCTTCACCCTGACAAGGGCCATAAAAAGCAACTAGAGTCCAAGACTCATTATTCTGCCTGGAAGTAAACTGAACAACCACAGCAAATTGCTGCACTTCAATTACAGTGCCACTAAAAACAGCTGAATTCCAGACAACAATAATTCCTCCAGAAGCTCCAATTGAAGGGGAGCAGACAAAAGAATCAAATCTTTTAGGGCAGAAAGATTTGATTGACCTAGAGTCAAAAGAAGTGCATTTTGTTTCCTGCAGACAGGCTATAGAACATTGGCTTTCCTCAATTTTCTGCCTAATAGCTCTCTGCCTAGCTTCAGAATTGAGACCTCTAACATTCCAACAAAGAACATTCCAGTTCCTACAGATATTACTCATTATAACATAAGATAGAGGCCAGAAACCACATGGCACACAATACCACATGTCCAAAAGAGCATAGTCCAGTCGGACCCAACAATAACACACACCAAAGTTCCTGAAGAACACAACTGCCTAAAAATAAAGATAAAGCAAAATTAAGGTCTTGCGAAACCCCAGAGCCCATGGAAACTCTAATCATCACATTTGGTCGAAGCAACATCAGGTGAATCCACCATAAGTGCATCCACAGATAGTAGCGCAGCATCAATTTCAAGCTCACGCCCAACTTCCTGAAGTCGACTGACAGGGGTTGCAGGAGGAACATTAGAAGCAGGCTCTTCATGCATCTGGGCCGTGAAAGGCTTGGCCTTGGGCTTCTTCCTCTTGGGCTGCAGAGTGAGCTCCTGAAAGGTGGGCTTGAATCCATCCCGCTGAGCCGAGCTTCTGGTGCAGTGACGAACTTCAGTGTCAACAATTGGAGTTGGCGCCAAAGTCTTCCGCGGCTTGCGAGCTTTAACCGCAGCAGCAGGAGGAACCTGCACAGGTTGCACATCAACAGGATCAACAAAAAGCGCCCTGGCAACAGGCCTAGCTGGCTCCTCATCTCTCCAGGTAAGGCGTGGCAGGTCTGAATCGCTGAAAGCCAAGTCCCAGCTTCTCTTGGACAGAACAACCGGCGACAGAGGTTGCAATAGCACTGGCCTGGGAACAGAGTAAACCACAGGAGCTTGCAGTAGGCTCTCAAAGGATCTCCTCCAAATCATCTCCGGGGGCAAAGGAGGCCCAAAAGGAATCGTTGGCAGAACAATTTCGTCCCTGACAGCAGGGGGCTGATAAACAACAATTGCCCAATTGTCAGCTGCATTTTCATTGATCAAAGGCAACACCGGAGCGTCAGACGGATCATCCTCCACCACTATGACAGGTGGAACCAGGTCAGCAGCAGAGCTTGGTTGAGCGGAGACATCCACCACCATTGATTCTTGGTCCTGAACGGGTTCAGGCTCAACATCGTCATCCCAATTACCCCAATTGTCCGCAGCCACCTCATTGATCACAGGCTCCGGCGGAGGGACAGCATTCCACCCCAAGGCGGGGTAGGCAGGTAGATTGAACGGAGGCAGCTCGGGGAAAGGAACACCCGGAACAGGATGCGGATTTCCATTGAGTGGCATCCAATCTTCGCCTTGGGGCATCTGCTCTGCAAAATTCGCTCCCAAAATGTACAGAGGCGCAGTCCAAGAAACCCGAGCACCACCATAGGCCGCATAATCCATGAAAACCACATCGCGTGGCACAAGGATATCTTCTGGGAATGAGGCAAAAACCAAAGAGCGAACCATATATGGATCCTCACTGACCCAGTGATGAAACTTACCAAAAGTATTCACGGCTGCCATAATGCATTCAGTGTTGCGAAGGTCCAACGGAATCCCAAGAAACATAAGAAGCCCCTGACGAAAACCCTGAACTCCACGAAAAGTTTCACCCTCATCGTGCTTCATGAATCGCACAAATCGGTCATTACCTAGCGGCTGAGGCGGAAGTTGCAACAGAGAAAATCTGACGGTAGCGTCTCGAAGCTCAAACAACCCAACAGAACGGATCCAAGGCTGAGCAGACCGAACAAGAACACCGTGACCTTGCAACCACTGCACTACTTCCTCTCTAACAGCACCCATCTCATCTGGCTGAGGAATAGGCATTACCTCCGCAAGCATGAACTCCTCATGACGGCGCACAATTGGGATATGTGGCATCACGAAGGTTCGCGGCAGATGGTCTTCACCACCATCGACGATATGATGACCAGCAGGCACGTACAGCAGGGGATCCAGGTGGAAGTTGGCCATCGGAGCTGGAAGCTCCGCCTCCAAGGACGGCGAGTGCAGAGGTGGAGGAGGGGTTGCAGGCGGCGAGACCGAAGGTGTCTTGGGGCCGGGGCTGATGGAACTGGGCAGCGGCGTAAATGCAGAAGTGCAGGGGAGGTCCAAGTTTGGTAAAATATTTGTCAAAGAGATATTCCCGCAGCGCGCCTCGGAAGATGGATCATTAACGGGTTTTGCTTGCCAAACGAGTCCCAAGATTCTAGCGAACTTGTTGCAATCCCGTTTGACGTGACCAGACTGGAGGCAGGAGATACACCAAAGCTTAGATGTGCATGCAGAGGCAAAATGTCCCTTCTCAAGGCACTTCTGACACGTAGAGATTTCATCGACCATATCTGAAATTAAATTATCAAAATCTTCCCTGGCTTGTTGAGACGAGGGGATATCAAACTGCTCCCCAGAGAGGCCCGGCGAAAGCCTGCCCAAGTCAGAGGAAGATGAGGGCTGATCAAGGCCCACAGGAGCCCTCGAGGCTGGCCCAACATGGTCATGCACGTCCACGTTTGGAGGAACAGAAATCCCGCCCGAGATTGGTGGCGTGCGATCAGCAGATGGCGTAAGATCCTGCACTGTACCAAACGAAATAGACGGCCTCGCCGACGTCCACCGGAGAGTCGCCGGTAATGTTGGACGAATAATAACTCGTTCATGAGAAGAAAAAGAGTAACCCGCCTCTTCATGAACACGAATGCAACTTTCTGAAGCTGGATAACGATAGTCCTGACAAGCACCATAGTTTTGAAAAACTGCAAATGAAAGCTTCTTGCCAGTTGAATGAGCAGATTTGAGAGAAGACTTAGATGGCTTAGAACGCAGGGCTAGAACTCCAAGTGCCGCACGTCTTTTTGAAGGACTCACTAGGATCCACTCAGCATCACACTCCAGATTCCAGATCTTGAACTCACGACTCCAATTAGGACCACCGTTACTCCAGAGATGAAAGTAACATTTGAACTGATTGCAAGAAAAAGACCGAAGGCGAAGAATAATCATGGCAACGACCTTGCAAGAAACTTGGAATCCAAATACCTTATCCTTTATCAGAAAGACCAAGAAATCAATGCCCGAACCACCAATAGCTGCTTCCAGAGCCGTAGCCACAGAATCTTCATTCAAACGAAAATTGTGGCGTCCGAACGAAACCACCATGGTGAAGATGTCAGAGTCCTCCATGGGGTGCACCGTAAAGCCCGTAGATTGAAAAACCTTCTCCGCAAAAACCAAACCCTTGGAGAAATCCAAACCAAGGGTGGAACCCTCCATGGAACCCATTAGAGATGGGTATGAACGTGTAGATCTCAGAGCGCCGAAGAGATCCACTAGAAGGGAAGTAGGATTTAGTGGCTAGAGGTGTACATTGCCGGAGGGGGGTGGAGATCGCTGGGTGGGGGTGGGGAGCCATTCTCTTCGTTGCCCTGTTAACGGTATTAATAAGAATTATTGAGCGAAGAAAACACCAAAGGGGGCCCACACCTTGGCAAGGAGGGTGGGAGGCGTGCCCACACCTACTGGGCGCGCCCCCTGTCTCCTGGGCGCCCTGGTGGCCCTCCAGTGCCCATCTTCTGCTATATGAAGGCTTTTACCCTGGAAAAAATCATAAGCAAGCTTACGGGACGAAACTCTGCCTCCACGAGGCGGAACCTTGGCGGAACCAATCTAGGGCTCCGGCTGAGCTATTCTGCCAGGGAAACTTTCCTCCGGGAGGGGGAAATCATCACCATCGTCATCACCAACGATCCTCTCATCGGGAGGGGGTCAATCTCCATCAACATCTTCACCAGCACCATCTCTTCTCAAAACCCTAGTTCATCTCTTGTATCGAATCTTGTATCAAAACCACAAATTGGTACCTGTGGGTTGCTAGTAGTGTTGATTACTCCTTGTAGTTGATGCTAATTGGTTTACTTGGTGGAAGATCATATGTTCAGATCCTTAATGCATATTAATACTCCTCTGATTATGAACATGAATATGCTTTGTGAGTAGTTACGTTTGTTCCTGAGGACATGGGTGAAGTCTTGCTATAAGTAGTCATGTGAATTTGGTATTCGTTCGATATTTTGATGAGATGTATGTTGTCTCTCCTCTAGTGGTGTTATGTGAACGTCGACTACATGACACTTCACTATTATTTGGGCCTAGAGGAAGGCATTGGGAAGTAATAAGTAGATGATGGGTTGCTAGAGTGACAGAAGCTTAAACCCTAGTTTATGTGTTGCTTCGTAAGGGGCTAATTTGGATCCATATGTCTAATGTTGTGGTTAGGTTTACCTTAATACTTCTTTTGTAGTTGCGGATGCTTGCAATAGGGGTTAATCATAAGTGGGATGCTTGTCCATGTAAGGGAAATACCCAAGCACCAGTCCACCCACATAACAAATTATCAAAGTACCGAACGCGAATCATATGAGCGTGATGAAAACTAGCTTGACGATAATTCCCATGTGTCCTCGAGAGCGCTTTTCTCATTATAAGAAATTGTCCAGGCTTGTCCTTTGCTACAAAAAGGATTGGGACACCTTGCTGCACTTTATTTACTTTCGTTGCTTGTTACCCGTTACATATTATCTTATCACAAAACTATTTGTTACCTACAATTTCAGTGCTTGCAGAGAAAACCTTACTGAAAACCGCTTGTCATTTCCTTCTGCTCCTCGTTGGGTTCGACACTCTTACTTATCGAAAGGACAAAGATAGATCCCCTATACTTGTGGGTCATCAAGACTCTTTTCTGGCACCGTTGCCGGGGAGTGAAGCGCCTTTGGTGAGTGGAACTTGGTAAGGAAACATTTATATAGTGTGCTGAAATTTTCTGTCACTTGTTACTATGGAAACTAATCCTTTGAGGGGCTTGTTCGGGGTATCTTCACCCCGACCAGAAGACCGAAGAGTTGTTCCTCAACCTACTGAACCTATTGAAAATATTTACTTTGAGATTCCTTCGGGTATGATAGAGAAACTGCTAGCTAATCCTTTGCAGGAGATGGAACGTTGCATCCCGATTTACACCTTATCTTTGTGGATGAAGTTTTTGGATTATTTAAGCTTGCAGGTATTCCAGATGATGTTGTCAAAAGAAAGGTCTTCCCTTTATCTTTGAAGGGAGATGCATTGACATGGTATATGCTATGTGATGATACGGGATCTTGGAATTATAAACGATTGGAGTTGGAATTCCACCAGAAGTTCTATCCTATGCATCTTGTTCATCGTGATCGTAATTACATATATAATTTCTGGCCTCGCGAAGGAGAAAGCTTCGCTCAAGCTTGGGGAGGCTTAAGTCAATCTTATATTCATCCCCAATCATGAGCTCTCAAGAGAAATGATTATTCAAAAAATTTATGCTCGGCTTTCTCCCAATGATCGCACCATGCTTGATACTTCCTGTGTTGGTTCTTATATGCTGAAGACTATTGAATTCAAGTAAGACTTATTGGAAAGATTTAAAAGCAACTCTGAAGATTGGGGTTCCGACGATGGTAAGGAGTCAGGAATAACACCTAAGCTTGATTGTGTTAAATCTTTTAGGGATACCGATGTTTTTCATGGATTTAGCGCTAAGTATGGACTTGACTCTGAGATAGTAGCTGCTTTTTGTGAATCTTTTGCTACTCACGTTGATCTCCCTAAGGAGAAGTGGTTTAAATATAATCCTCCCATTGAAGTAAAAGTAGTTGCACCTATTACAGTTGAAGAAAAGACTGTCACTTATAATGATCCTATTGTTCCTACTACTTATGTTGAGAAACCTCCTTTTCCCGCTAGGATAAAGGATCATGCTAAAACTTCAACTGTTGTTCGTAAGAGTAATACTAGAACTTATACACCTCTTGAGCAAATCAAAGTTGAACCTAGTATTGCTATGGTTAAAGATCTCTTGGATGATAATTTAGATGGGCATGTTATTTATTTCTATGGTGAGACTGCTAATATTGCCAGACCAGATGCTAAGATACATAGACCTGTTGTAGGCATGCCTTTTATTTCTGTTAAAATAGGAGATCATTGTTATCATGGCTTATGTGATATGGGTGCTAGTGCTAGTGCAATACCCTATGACTTATGTAAAGAAATTATGCATGATATTGCACCTGCTGAAATAGAAGGTATTAATGTTACTATTAAGCTTGCCAATAGGGACACTATTAAGCCAGTAGGGATTGTTAGAGATGTTGAAGTCTTGTGTGGGAAGGTTAACTATCCTGCTGATTTTCTTGTTCTCTGTTCCCCACAAGATGACTTTTGTCCCATTATATTCGGTAGACCCTTCTTGAATACTATTAATGCTAGGATTGATTGTGAAAAGGATATTGTTGCAATTGGCTTAGGGGATATGTCTCATGAGTTTAATTTTGCTAAGTTTCGTACACAACCCCGTGATTAAGAACCACCTAGTAAGGATGAGATTATCAGTCTTGCTTCTATTGTCGTGCCTCCTACTGATCCGTTAGAACAATATTTGCTAGACCATGAAAATGATATGTTTATGAATGAAAGAAGGGAAATAGATGAAGTGTTCCTTCAACAGGGTCCTATTCTGAAACACAACTTACTTGTTGAAATCCTAGGGGATCCCCCTCCACCCAAGGGTGATCCCGTGTTTGAGCTCAAACCCTTACCTGATAATCTTAAGTATGCTTATCTTGATGAAAAGAAAATATATCATGTTATTATTAGTGCTAACCTTTCAGAGCAAGAAGAAGAAAGATTATTGAAAACTTTGAAGAAGCACCGTGCTGCTATTGGATATACTCTGGATGATCTTAAGGGCATTAGTCCCACTCTATGCCAACACAAAATTAAAGTGGAAGAAGATGCCAAACCAGTTAGAGATCCTCAACGACGATTGAATCCTAAGATGAAGGAAGTGGTAAGAAAGGAGATACTAAAGCTCCTTGAGGCAGGTATAATTTATCCCTTTGTTGATAGTGAATGGGTAAGTCCTGTACATTGTGTTCCTAAAAAGGGAGGTATTACTGTCGTTCCTAATGATAAAGATGAATTGATCCCGCAAAGAATTATCACAGGTTATAGGATGGTAATTGATTTCTGTAAATTAAATAAGGCTACTAAGGTTGTGTTTGGTTGGACAGATTATCCCAACTTCTGCTTTGTAGAAGCTAAAAGCTAACCAAAGGGATAAATTATCGAAGCAGCTTGTAATAATCTATAGCTTTTACGTGGTACAAATTTCGCAGTCAGGGTACCCCCAACTTTTACAACTTCTAAACCAACCACTTTCAGCTGTCCCCATAGAAACTGATGGTATTTACCCACCAATGCCACTCCCAAGTCATACCTGTTCGATCTCTTCTTCTTCTCAACTGTTCGCAGGAACGAAGCAACGAAGCAATAGGCCAACAGCCCGACCGCAAAAGCTAGGGTTGGCCGCCGCCGCCCCTGCCGCCGCTGCCCGCCAACGCCGCCTGCTCCGGCGAACCTCCGCCGCCGCCTGCTCTGGCGAACCTCTGCCGTCGCCCGCTCCGTACCAAGGTAAAATTTCCCCGACCTCCTCCATCCTCCTCCCTCCTCCATGCTCCTCCCTTCCCTTGCTGTTTCCGGCGGCCCAGCTCCAGCCGGCCGTCCTCGCCAGCGCACCGGCCGCTCGTAGTACCCCCAAGTCCCTCCTCCCTCCTCTCTCCTCCCCACTTTCTCCATCCTTCACCCATCCTCCTCCCCGGTGCTCCTCCCTGCTCGCCCCTTCCGGCTGAGCTGTTCCCGGCGGCCTAGGTCCGGCCGGCCGGCCGGCTGCGCCAGCTCACCGGCCTCGTTCCTCCTAGCCCCCTCCCCAATTCCTTGCTCCCCCCTCCTTCCTCCTCACCCTCCCTGTTCCCATCCCCTGTTTAGGATTCCTTTCAGTTTTTGCACAATTTTATTTATGTAATGTTTAATTGCTAGTATACATAATATGTATAAAAGCTGAACATGATATACCTAATTTTTGATTGATGTATAAGCTTGTATGACATGCCATCTAAAAAGATAGCAAACAACATGCACGAAACTTTCCTATAAATAGATATTATGTTTGTTACTTGTACATACTATTTGAGTACTTGCTGCATATTGCTGTGTGTCGGATGATTTTTTGATATTATGTAACACATTGTTCTTGATACGTGCTTTTCTCGTATTGCTTTAGTGAAGTATGGCTGAGAAGGCAGTGTGGGATGATGCCCATCTGAAGAAACTCATTGAAATATTGAGAGAAGAGGTTGAAAAAGGGAATAGGTCATTAGGTTATTTAAACAAGAAGGGTTGGGCAAATGTTTTGGAGAAATGGGAAGCAAGAACGGGAAAGAAGTATCCCAAGGATAAATTCAAGAACAAATGGGATGCCATAAAAAATGAGTACACTTGGTTCATGGAGTTGAAAAATGAAGCAACTGGGCTTGGATGGGATGATGCAAAGAGAACCGTTGATTGCTCTGAAGAATGGTGGGATGAACATATCAAGGTAGGACTAGCCATTTTGTTTTTCATTTGGCATGGTTCTATATGACTGCACTATCTCACTTATACATTAAAATACATTTCAGAGATGCCAAGAGAGTACAGGAAAGAAATGCAATCATATGAAGTTCAAAAAACAGGGACCAAAGCACCTTGAAGATTTGCACATCATATTTGACAAAGTACACGTTACTGGGGCTAGTGCTTCTTGTGCTGGAGATATATCTTCTGATGAATCAAGTGATGATAATGCGGTTCCTTTTGAGAAACCCGATGATAGTGCTGAAATGAAGTTGGCATCTTCGAAGAAACCAAAACCAAGCAAGAAGCGCAAGCAACCTTCTAATGCAAATGAGGAGAAGGAAGAGAAGAGTCCATTCTTACGATTGTACAAGCAGACATGCGAGAAAATAGAAAGTGGAGTGGAGAAGATAACTTCAAGTGTTGAAGCATCATCCGCTCCTCTACCAAACCATGTCCCCACCATTTCAGAAGTCATGAAGATGGTCAAGGAATGTGGTGTGAAGGAAAAAACTGCTCTCATGCACACAACCCTCACTCTTATAGTGAAGCCCGAGTTTAGGGAAATCTTCAATGTTCTTGAAACAGAAGAAGGGAGGTTTGATTTTCTAGAGAGGGAGCATGAGAAGGAGATGTTGAAGCACGTGTAGTGAATCATATTTGTTTATGTTATAGACCTATATTTGCTTTCATTGTGGACCAAATTTGGTTATGTTGTGGACCATATTTGCTTTCATTGTGGATGTATTTGCTTTTACCGTGGACCATATTTGCTTACGTTGGTTTACCATATTTATGTCGTCAGAAATATTTACTCTTGTTGTTTACCATATTTATGTTGTGAGAAATATGTGCTCGTGTTGTTTTGCCTTATTTATGTTGTGAGAAATATTTACTCGTGTTGTTTGCTATATTTATGTTGTGAGAAATATTTGCTTCAGTTATTCTACCATATTGTTGTTGTGAGAAATATTTGCTCGTGTAGTCTGATCATATTTATGTGATGACCATGAATATTTTAACATTTTTATATTGTTATGTAGATGGATGCAAGGATGGAAGAAGTTGCCATAAAGGGACAGGAGGGAATGAAACATCTAGCTGAACTTGCGAAGCAAGCTGCTATCATGGGAAACCTAGGTAACCTCTATGTTGAGTGATGCTTGAACAAAACATACAGAGTGCCTCAGCAAATAGGACTTCAATGGGTCATGGAGTGTTACGATCGGCCTAGATACTTTTACAAAATGTTTCGAATGGGCACTGATGTTTTCATGGCACTTCATGATTTGCTTGTCTCTGCATATGGTTTGACATCAACCACTAATGTTTCATCAATTGAGTCACTGGCCATGTTCTTATGGATTGTTGGAGGCCCTCAATCATTTGCTCAAGCTAAGAACCGTTTTGTACGGTCACTTTGGACAGTTCATACAAAGTTTAAGGAAGTTTTGTTATGTTTGCGCAAGTTAGTGAAAGATGACATCAAACCTACAGATCCTACTTTTAGCCATGAGCATGAAAAGATTAAGGAAGAGCATTTCTGGCCTCATTTCAAAGGCGCTATTGGTGCCATAGATGGATCACATGTGCCAGTTTCAGTGCCTGCAGATGATGCGGTTAACCATAGATGTCGGCATGGTTTCACATCTCAGAATGTGCTTGCAGTATGTGACTTTGACATGAGGTTTACCTTTGTGGTTGCGGGTTGGCCGGGCTGTGCACATGATACAGTGGTCTTGAATCATGCATCAGCACACTTCCCTTCATTTCCTATACCGTATAATGTACTAACAGATGTGAACATTAGTTATATTCTTATGTGTGATGCTAACTTTGTGTTCTTTTTAGGGAAATACTATCTTGTGGACTCTGGGTATCCAAACCGAACATGATACCTTGCTCCTTTTAAGGGGAGTACATACCATCTGCCGGAATTTCATCTTCACCGTCACCGTCCACCTGAAGGGAAGTATGAGTTGTTCAACTTTTCACATTCATCCCTTCGAAATGTCGTTGAGCGTGATTTTGGGGTACTCAAGCAGAAATGGCGCATCTTGAAAGGTGTCCCAAGTTTCTCACCTCGTACACAAAAGCATATCATCATTGCTTGCATGGCATTGCACAATTTCATTCATGATAGCAAGTTGCGTGACAAAGTTTTTGATAAATGTGATGCCGATGATGAGTATGTACCTCCAGTGCTACGAAAGGAGGTGGCGCCAACACAAGAAGATCCCGTTGAAGACGAGGAGAACGAAGATAGCATGAACAATATTCGTAGTAGGATAGATGATGCTTGTCTTGCGATGGCAAGATAAGTTAGTTATGTCAATGAAGGCCATCATCATGTCAACCATATGTGTTTTGTCTATGCTCCATGTCTTCCATAATAATATTATGGCGTAACTATCTGTTTGGATATATGAAACGTCAAAGCATAATCGTTAAATTGCATATGTGTTACCTATGAATCGTCTTAATTGTCATAATTTCCGTTTGCAAAATGGACGTTCAATTGCCTACCATGTACGTATCACTGCTCTACGGTCAACTACCAAATTAACATATTTTACTATGGCCTAAGGGGCATTATAGAACATTCACAACCAAATCTACAGTTTCACAATTGTTTCAACCAAACGGCTTCCAGCTTTTCCACAGCAGAAAGTTCACAGCATCTTTTTCACAGCTCACAGCTCACAGTAGCTTTTACAGAATCTGCAGCTCAACCAAACACAGCCTAAGAAAGATCATTACCCTTTACCTTTTATTGATCAAATGCTAGAAAGACTATCCAAACACACACATTCCTGCTTCCTAGATGGTTATTCTGGTTTCTCTCAAATACCTATGTCAGCGAAGGATCAATCAAAAACTACTTTTACTTACCCTTTTGGTACTTTTGCTTATAGCCGTATGCCTTTTGGTTTATGTAATGCACCTTCTACCTTTCAAAGATGTATGATGGCTATATTCTCTGACTTTTGTGAAAAGATTTGTGAGGTATTCATGGATGATTTCTCCATTTATGGATCCTCTTTTGATGATTGCTTGAGTAACCTTGATCGAGTTTTGCAAAGATGTGAAGACACTAGTCTCATCTTGAATTGGGAAAAGTGCCACTTTATGGTTAATGAAGGCATTGTCTTGGGGCACAAGATTTCTGAGAGAGGTATTGAAGTTGATAAAGCTAAAGTGGATGCTACTGAAAAGATGCCATGTCCCAAGGACATAAAAGGTATAAGAAGTTTCCTTGGTCATGCCGGTTTTTATAGGAGGTTCATTAAGGACTTTTCTAAAATCTCTAGGCCTCTGACTAATTTATTGCAAAAAGATATTCCTTTTGTTTCTGATGATGATTGTGTAGAAGCATTTGAAATACTTAAGAAAGTTTTGATCACTGCACCTATTATTCAGCCACCTGATTGGAATTTACCCTTTGAAATTATGTGTGATGCTAGTGATTATGTTGTAGGTGCTGTTCTAGGGCAAAGAGTTGATAAGAAATTGAATGTTATCCAGTATGCTAGTAAAACTCTTGACACTGCCCAGAGAAATTATGCTACTACTGAAAAGGAGTTCTTAGCAGTCGTATTTGCTTGTGATAATTTTAGACCTTATATTGTTGATTCCAAAGTTACTATTCACACTGATCATGCTGCTATTAAATATCTTATGGAAAAGAAAGATGCTAAGCCTAGACTTATTAGATGGGTTCTCTTGCTCCAAGAATTTGATTTGCATATTATTGATAGAAAGGGAGCTGAGAACCCCGTTGCAGACAACTTGTCTAGGTTAGAGAATGTTCTTGATGACCCACTACCTATTGACGATAGCTTTCCTGATGAACAATTAGCGGTCATTAATGCTTCTCGTACTGCTCCTTGGTATGTTGATTATGCTAATTATATTGTTGCTAAATTTATACCTCCTAGTTTCACATACCAGCAAAAGAAAAAGTTCTTTTATGATTTAAGACATTACTTCTGGGATGACCCACACCTTTATAAAGAAGGAGTAGATGGTGTTATTAGACGTTGTGTACTTGAGCATGAACAGGAACAGATCCTACGCAAGTGTCACTCTGAATCATATGGAGGATACCACGCTGGAGATAGAACTGCACATAAGGTATTGCAATCCGGTTTTTATTGGCCTACTCTCTTCAAAGATGCTCGTAAGCTTGTCTTGTCTTGTGATGAATGTCAAAGAATAGGTAATATTAGTAGACATCAAGAAATGCCTATGAATTATTCTCTTGTTATTGAACCATTTGATGTTTGGGGCTTTGATTATATGGGACATTTTCCTGCCTCTAATGGTTACACACATATTTTAGTTGTTGTTGATTACGTTACTAAGTGGGTAGAAGCTATTCCAACTAGTAGTGCTGATCATAATACCTCTATTAAGATGCTTAAAGAAGTTATTTTTCCGAGATTTGGAGTCCCTAGATATCTTATGACTGATGGTGGTTCACATTTTATTCATGGTGCTTTCCGTAAGATGCTTGCTAAGTATGATGTTAATCATAGAATCGCATCTCCCTATCACCCGCAGTCTAGTGGTCAAGTAGAGTTGAGCAATGGAGAGCTCAAATTAATTTTGCAAAAGACTGTGAATAGATCTAGAAAGAATTGGTCCAAAAAACTTGATGATGCATTATGGGCCTATAGAATTGCATATAAAAATCCTATGGGTATATCTCCGTATAAGATGGTTTATGGAAAAGCGTGTCACTTACCTCTTGAACTTGAACATAAAGCATATTGGGCTATTAAAGAGCTCAACTATGACTTCAAACTTGCCTGTGAGAAGAGGTTGTTTGACATTAGCTCACTTGATGAATGGAGAACCCAAGCCTATGAGAATGCCAAGCTACTTAAAGAAAAAGTTAAACGATGGCATGACAAAAGGATACAAAAGCGTGAGTCTAACGTAGGTGATTATGTGTTATTATTCAACTCTCGCTTAAGATCTTTTGCAGGAAAACTTCTCTCTAAATGGTAAGGTCCTTACGTTATCGAGGAGGTCTATCATTCCGGTGACATAAAAATCAACTACTTTGAAGGCACAAGTCCGAGGGTGGTGAACGGTCAAAGAATCAAACATTATATTTCAGGTAATCCTATCAATGTTGAAACTAATATTATTGAGACCGTAACCCCGGAGGAATATATAAGGGACACTTTCCTGAACATTTCAGACCCCAAAAAGGAATATGTATGTGGTATGGTAAGTAAACCGACTCCAAAACAGTTCTAATGACAATTTTTCTCCGTTTTGGAATATTTAAGAATTTTGGAAAGCAAGAAGTAATCCGGGAAGGACACGAGGCCTCCACGAGGGTGGAGGGCGCGCCCACCCTTACTAGGCGCCCCCCCTGTCTCGTGGCCACCTCGTGTGCCTCCCGGACTCCGTTTTCTCGCACGTTATGTATTTTGGTCGGTAAAAATTCATTATATAATCTCCCAAAGGTTTTGACCACCGTATCATGCAAATATCCTCTGTTTTTGTTTCGAGCTGTTTTTCTGACAGATCTAGAGCACCATGACGTCGCCCTCCTTCCACAATGAAGACAAGGATGCTTGGCTCTTGGAGATAGAGCTGAAAAGAGAAGAACTGGAGGAGATCAACAAGGATGAAGGGATCAAGAAGTCTATGGAGGATCAAGCTCCGGCGGTGCAAGAAGAGAACATCCATCAACCTTTACCTGACCTCTTTAATCCAACTGAGGTTGAAGCTTTCAAGATGATTGAGTTAGCTCGCATACAGAATAAGTATCTCACACATGAGAATATTTTGTTGAAGGATCATATCGCCGGACTCAAGGGCATTATCCGCAAGTTGGAGGAGCTTTTACGCTCGATGTGCGATTATCCACCATCATCATCACCACCTCCATCACCTCCGAGGACATAATCATGGGTATGGGCTCTCCCCTTGGCAACTGCCAAGCTTGGGGGAGGCGCCCCGGTATCGTATCACCATCACACTCCTATTTTTACTGTTTTACTTAGTTCGATCCTTTTAGTAATATTTTGATCTAGTAGATTGAAGTTTTGATATCAAGTAGTTTTGAGTTTTGCTTTGTGATCTCTTTATGTAATTGAGTCCGTGAGCTATCTATAATAAAGTTTAGTGTTGAGTCAAAGGCTTTGCTATCTTGCTATGATCTTGAGAAAGTAGAAAGTATAAAAGGAATAAAAAGTTCATATTGATCTTATGGATAGTAATGACTTCACACATAAAAAGTATGAGACATAAAAGTTGTTGAGAGTTGACAAACATAGTTTTGGTCATCATTGCAATTAATAGGAAGTAATAAGGAAAGAGAGGTTTTCACATACAAATATACTATCTTGGACATCTTTTATGATTGTGAGCACTCATTAAGTATGACATACTAAAAGAGTTGATGTTGGACAAGGAAGACAACGTAATGGTTTATGTTTTCTCACATCTCAGTTAAAGTATATTGTCGTTGATCTTCCCAACATGTTGAGCTTGCCTTTCCCCCTCATGCTAGCCAAATTCCTTGCACCAAGTAGAGATACTACTTGTGCTTCCAAATATCCTTAAACCCAGTTTTTGCCATGAGAGTCCACCATATCTACCTATGGATTGAGTAAGATCCATCAAGTAAGTTGTCATGTTGCAAGCAATAAAAATTGCTCTCTAAATATGTATGACTTATTAGTGCGGAGAAAATAAGCTTTATACAATCTTGTTATGGAAGCAATAAAAGCGACGGACTGCATAATAAAGGTCCATACACAAGTGGCAATATAAAGTGACGTTCTTTTGCATTAAGATTTTGTGCATCCAACCCTAAAAGCACATGACAACCTCTGCTTCCCTCTGCGAAGGGCCTATCTTTTACTTTATGTTTTACTTTATGGTTGAGTCAAGGTGATCTTCACCTTTCCCTTTTTCATTTTATCCTTTGGCAATCTCCTCGTGTTTGAAAGATCTTGGATGTAAGCTAGCATGAATTATTATTGTTGACATCACCCAAAGGTGAATACATTGGGAGGAAACACAATAAGCCCCTATCTTTCTCAGTGTCCGGTTGAAACTCCATAACCACAAGTATTGCGTGAGTGTTAGCAATTGTAGAAGACTATATGATAGTTGAGTATGTGGACTTGCTGAAAAGCTCTATTCTTGACTCTTTCTGATGTTATGATTGATAACCCACAAGTATACGGGATAATTGTAGCCTCTTTCGGTAAGTAAGAGTGTTGAACCCAATGAGGAGCTAAAGGTAGAACAAATACTCTCTCAAGTCATATCGGCCACTGATACGACTCTACGCACGCTTGACGTTCGCTTTACCTAGAACAAGTATGCAACAAGAAGTACTTTGTAGGTGTTGTTCGATAGGTTTGCAAGAATATAAAGAACGCGTAAATATAAACTAGGAGCTGTTTATTTAAAGAAGCAATAAAGTAAATATAGCGAGTGTCGAAAAGTGGTGGTAGGAGTTGTGAAATTGTCCCTAAGCAATTGACTACTTTACTAGACCGATAATCACTATTGCAATTCTATTTGAGGGAGAGGCATAAGCTAACATACTTTCTCTTCTTGGATCATATGCACTTATGATTGGAACTCTAGCAAGCATCCGCAACTACTAAAGATCATTAAGGTAAAACCCAACCATAGCATTAAAGCATCAAGTCCTCTTTATCCCATACGCAACAACCCCCTTACTCGGGTTCGTGTTTCAGTCACTCACGCAACCCACTATAAGCGAATCATGAACGCATTGCATCACCCTACAACGGGAATCC
This sequence comes from Triticum dicoccoides, assembly GCF_002162155.2. Lineage (NCBI taxonomy): Eukaryota > Viridiplantae > Streptophyta > Magnoliopsida > Poales > Poaceae > Triticum > Triticum dicoccoides. Next base: position 274,673,562 of record NC_041389.1, read on the forward strand.
CTCACGCTTGCACGACACGGAGGGAACCATAGGACAGCATCAATAATAAAACATGCAACTCAAACCAATCATAGCAATTCATCAATCACTGATAGGACAATGGAAATCTACTCAGACATCATAGGATGGCAACACATTGTTGGATAATAATATGAAGCATAAAGCACCATGTTCAAGTAGAGGGTATAGCGGGTTGCGGGAGAGTGGACCACTGAATATAGATGGGGGAAGGTGATGGAGATGTTGGTGAAGATGGCGGAGGTGTTGGTGAAGATCGCGGTGATGATGAGGGCCCCCGGCGGCGTTCCGGCGCCACCGGAAGCAAGGGGGAGAGGCCCCCTGTCGGTGTCAAAACCGGCGGATCTCGGGTAGGGGGTCCCGAACTGTGCGTCTAGGCGGATGGTAAGAGGAGACAAGCGACACGATGTTTTTACCCAGGTTCGGGCCCTCTCAATGGAGGTAAAACCCTACTCCTGCTTGATTGATATTGATGATATGGGTAGTACAAGAGTAGATCTACCACGAGATCAGAGAGGCTAAACCCTAGAAGCTAGCCTATGGTATGATTGTTGTTCCTACGGACTAAAACCCTCCGGTTTATATAGGCACCGAAGAGGGTTAGGGTTACACAGAGTCGGTTACAATGGTAGGAGATCTACATATCTGTATTGCCAAGCTTGCCTTCCACGCCAAGGAAAGTCCCATCCGGACACGGGACGAAGTCTTCAATCTTGTATCTTCACAGTCCAGGAGTCCGGCCGAAGATGATAGTTCGGCTATCCGGACACCCCCTAGTCCGGGACTCCCTCAGTAGCCCTTGAACCAGGCTTCAATGGAGATGGGTCCGGCGCATAGATTGTCTTCGGCATTGCAAGGCGGGTTCTTCTCCAAATGATGTGCACCTGTTGAATAGCGTCCGGCTTCTTGTAAATATCGCACTCCTCGGCTTCCATGCCCAATAATGGCCATCTTCCACGTGTTGAACGAATGCGAAAAGCCAGGGTATTTTTACATTTATCCCCCTAGCTGCGCAAATAAGCTGCCTATAAAAGAGACAAGGATCTAGATCCAAATCACACCATCCTCCCTTCGCGAGCATTCATCAGAACGCATCTGACAGAAATCCATTCCATCATGGACAGTCGACGCGGCTCCTCCTCTCGCCCTCCCAGCCCTCAGCTTGGAGATTGGGAGAGATGCTCCGTCCTGCATAGTGAGCTAGTGGCGCTCCAAACCAAGGGATTTCTTCCCCAGCCTTCATGGTCCCGGTTCGAGCCGGACTCGCCACCTATAAGGGCGGAAAGCAAGCGGAGAGCGTCCCCAGCCCCTCCAAAGGAGAGCGGGTATGCTTTGTCTCTTATTTGATAAGAGGGCTCGGATTTCCAATTCATCCGTTTCTCCGGGGGCTCTTGGAGTTCTATGGCCTCCAGTTGCACAACCTTACGCCTGCCTCCATTTTGCATATTGCGGTCTTTGTGGCCCTTTGCGAGCTGTTTTTGGGCATCGAGCCTCATTTTGCACCGTGGAAGAAGCTATTCTGCCTTGTGCCCCGTTCTCAAGAGGGGTCAAGATATCAAGTGGGAGGAGCCGAACTATGGCGCATCACCGGGACCGGATATCTATTCGGAACCCCGAAGAAGGCGTCCGAAGACTGGCCTTCGTAATGGTTTTATATAGAAGATGTTCCCCTACCGGACCCTATTCGGATCGGCCTCCCTGAGTTCAATAACGCTCCTTTGAAGAAACGCCTACGTTGGCGTCCACGGAGCCCTCAGAGGGAAAACGACAGGGACGTCATTTACCTGATGAGCCAGATAAGGTTGTTATCTCATTCCGGACTGACCATGATCGGGGTCATGGCCACATGCATTATGCGGGGGGTGTAGCCGCTCCAGTATAAAGGCCACCCTATGTGGGATTTCAACAGGGAGGATGATGCCACCCGCTGCGGTCGTAAGGGGCCGGGATCGGTCGCCGATCTGATGAAGATCTTGTCCGCATTGTACAAGGGAGAATAGGAGGAGTTCCTCTGCGTCAATCCGCATGGCGGATTTTCTATGTACAATCCTCGAAGCTGCGTAAGCGGACATTTCTTTTTGCCCATCCGATACATATTCCCATATTCAAGTATCTCATTTTGTGATTTCAGCGCAGGAACTGCACCGGGCCGTAAAGGATATAAACAGCCCGCCTTCACAACCCGAGGCTCCGGAACGGTTCCTCGATCCGACCTCCCAAGAGGATCCGGACATATCGGTGGAGCTGATCGACGGGGTATTTCACCAACTGAGCATCGATAATGCCTTGGTCGCCATTACGGCCAATTACCCCGGAATACTTCCCGCTTCGTATGTAACTGAGACCGAAGTCCCAATACTTTGAAAATGACCCATCCATGCGTGTTTTTGATCACCGTATACCAATGGTGTTTCGCAGGAGGCGCCCTTGAGGCGGAAGGCCGAGCCCGCGGCGGCTGGCCAACAAGGGGCAGCACGGCCCAGCAGGCTAAAAAGAAGTGTGGTCCGGATCGAAACTCCGGCGCAACGGTATGGCGCGTCACCTTACTCCCCGTCTTTATTCTCGGGAGGCATACTAATGCTCGTGCCTTTTCAGGAGGAAGAGCGCTCGCCGGACTGTATCCGGAGAGGTTGCCAATCAATCCTCCGCTTGCTAGGCTCCAAAGCCAGGTCCAGAAGCGGAGGTGAACACGGGGCGTGCGTCGGATGTTCCTCCGACAGAGGATGCCGACAGGTTATCTGCCACCAATTCTGAGGTGGAGAGTGCCATGAATCACAGACGCCGCCGGACGGTTCTTCGTGACACGTGTTTCTCCCCATAGGCATTGCATGCCTTTAATTCGGGAGATGCGCACCTCCGTGCCGCTCAAAATGGTCTAGCCAGAGCCACGGAGCAGTATGTAAAAGACAGACGGGTGAGAAAATTTGACAGTTATATATGCCAGTAGCCCCCGAGACTTGAAATAGTTAGAATAACTGATTTAAGGATCATTTATTATGCAGGATCTTACAGAAAAGAATACCCAACTGTCCCAGGAGCTGGAGGAGTGCAAAGCCCAACTTGAGGCCGCACTAGCCGCAGCGTGGGAAGCCAAAGAGACCCCCTCTGGTAATATATGCTTCAAAAGATAAGTAATATGTGAAGTGCGGCATGTGTATAAGTCTGACAATAATATTGCAGATGGCGCCGGGATAGATCCAGACAAGCAACAGCTCATGCGCCGGTTAAAGGCCGGCGAGAATGTGCTTACAAGGGTGATGCAGGAGAAAAATAATCTCCAAGATGCCAACACCCAGCTGGGTGAGGAACTAAAGGATGTTCGTGCCCAGCTATCTGACTCCGTTAAGGAGAATCAGCGGCTTCGACGCGGCATTTTTAGTAAGTGCTTGAGCGAACTTTGAAAAAGAGTTCGGCGAGGAAGTTGACTAACAGAGTTATGTCTATAGGTATGCTCACAGGCCATCCTACAGAGGAAATGCCCGGTTCTACGGGTGTCCTTCTTCCCGAGCTCTTGCAACTGCACGAACGAGTTCGGCAGGTGATGAAAGACGTCGCCCAGGCCTTGTGGCCATCTGTCTCCCTACCCGAAGGCCTTGGGGAGCTTGCAGAGAGGCTTCAGGGAGCACGGCAGCGCTTCCGCTTATGGAAGATATCGGCCTGCCGTCAAGGCGCCAGGGAGGCCTGGGCCATGGTGAAGACGCGGTACACGATGGCTGACCCAAACCACATGGCCGAGGTCGGACCTGCGGGACCCGATGGGAAGGAGATCCCTGTGAGCTTAGTGTACGACCAAGTAGAATTGGCCACAAAGTATTCCCAACAGGACTATAAACTAGACAGCCTGCTGGATGGCATTGAAGAGGAATATGCCCAGTCAAGTTGACTATGTAATTTAAGATGACATGTAAAATGCCTTCTAGCCAGATTGTAGATCGTTTGTCATAGCAGACCTTTTTGCTTCAACCTCGGGACCCAATAGTCCGGAGTGTGTCCGAATACCCTCACAGTTATATAAGAACCAGGGCATGCGTGGAGACCAGGCGTAGGGGTCATTAGTGCTTTATCAGAAAGGTGCCCAACTAGTTATGTTATATTACATGGTTAGTAAGAAACATCTTCCAGGGAGAATAGTTCCGTTAGGGGTTCCTTTCCCTGGGAGGCATGCCCTAAAGTGCATGTCCGGACCGCGAAAAAAGCAGAAAAACATCTGGGGGCAGGTAAATAAATTGGTAAGAAATCATCTTTTAGTTCACCGACCGAATATTCCCTTAAGAACGCTAGCTTTCGGCTTCACCCAGTCTGAGGTACACATCCGGCTGACCCGGCAGTAACAATCGCAGAGGTACTCCCTTTACTGCCTAGCCGAACAATCGGGAACGTAGGGGTAAGCACAAGAGCCAGGCAACCCAGCTTGGCCAAAACTTAAGTCATATCGATGCATATAATGGTGAATAAAAGGTACATGCGGAAGTGTGACACATGTGTTGGGCATGAAGCCCGTATAAATAAGCTTCTATTAAAGAAGCCCCCAGGTATAATGAGCGCGGATAATGTGTCAAGTGTGTGCGAACAATGCGCGAACAAGCTTTTAAAAGGCTGTAATAGGAAAGGGGGGAGAAGGAGAGAAACAGAAGACAGCTAATATGTAAAGTATAGACGGAGGAAGGAGACGAACTCAGAATCCGGTGCTAAGCATAGAATCTTCGGAGATGGGCTGCGTTCCATGGGTTCGGCTCGAGTTGGTTATCCGATGCATCTCGTAGACGGTACGCTCCACTGGTCAGGACTTGGTCGATGATAAAGGGACCTTCCCATTTGGGCTTAAATTTGTCCTTTTTCTTGTCCGGCAAGCGTAGAACTAACTTGCCAACGTTGTAAGTTTTGGCTCGTACTTCTCTGCTTTGATATCTTTGAGCTTGCTGTTGATAGAATGCGGAACGAGCTTTTGCCACGTCAATCTCCTCCTCCAAAGCGTCCAAACTGTCCTGCCGATCGAGCTCGGCTTCTCTTTCTTCGTACATGCGCACGCGAGGTGAGTCATGAATTATGTCACAGGGCAGAACTGCCTCTGCGCCGTATACCATAAAGAATGGTGTAAATCCGGTGGTGCGATTCGGAGTGGTCCGCAGCCCCCAGAGTACGGAGTCGAGCTCCTCTACCCAGTGCGTGTTAGATTCCTTAAGGGACCACACTAATCGGGGTTTGATGCCGCTCATGATTAGACCATTTGCTCGCTCGACTTGACCGTTAGTTTGAGGGTGATAGACTGAAGCATAGTCGAGTTTGATGCCCATGTTTTTTGCACCAGAGTTTAACCTCGTCAGCCGTAAAGTTCATGCCGTTATCAGTGATGATGCTATGGGGGACGCCGTAATGGTGTACGACCCCTGATATGAAGTCTATCACCGGTCCGGATTCGGCCGTCTTAACAGGTTTGGCCTCTATCCATTTGGTGAATTTATCCACCATGACCAGTAGGTATTTTTGCTTGTGGGTTCCTCCTTTAAGGGGTCCAACCATGTCAAGCCCCCAGACCGCGAAGGGCCAGGTTATGGGTATAGTTTTGAGGGCAGTGGGTGGCATGTGGCTTTGATTAGCAAAGAGCTGGCAACCGACGCATCGTTGGACTAAGTCCTGAGCATCTGCCCGAGCCGTCGGCCAATAAAATCCTGTACGGAAGGCCTTGCCTACAAGGGCCCGGGCTGCGGCGTGGTGCCCGCCGAGTCCGGCATGAATTTCAGCCAGAAGGTTCCGCCCTTCCTCCTCGGAGATACACCTTTGAAGGACTCCGGTTGTGCTTTTCTTGTAAAGCTCTCCCTCATGGACCTCATAGGCTTTAGATCGCCGCACTATGCAGCGGGCCTCATTTTGGTCCTCGGGAAGTTCCTACCTAGTTAGGTAGGCTAGGAATGGTTCCATCCACGGGGCAATGACTGCCATTATTACGTGGCCTGAGGATGTTACTTCGATGGCAGAACCGCCAATTGTGTCAGAATGTTCGGTGTCGGGCAGTGCGGTTGGGTCCGGGTTAGTATTTCCGGATTCCCCTCCCATAGTACGGATGGCGTGAACAGCCTCTCTAGGAAGATGTTGGGAGGGACGACATCGCGCTTTGCGCCAATGCGTGCTAATACGTCTGCTGCCTGGTTGTTATCCCGGGCTATATGGTGAAATTCGAGCCCCTCAAACCGAGCTGACATTTTTAGGACGGCGCTGCGATAAGCTGCCATTTTCGGATCCTTGGCATCGAAGTCTCCATTTATTTGGGATATCGCGAGGTTCGAATCCCCGCGCACCTCTAGGCATTGAATGCCCATGGAGATTGCCATCTGGAGGCCATGTAGAAGGGCCTCGTATTCGGCTGCGTTGTTGGAGTCCGTATCCATTATCTGGAGTACGTATTGAACCGTATCTCCGGTTAGGGACGTTAGGACGACGCCAGCCCCCAGACCGGCCAACATTTTTGAGCCGTCGAAGTGCATGATCCAGTTCGAATATGCGCCGTACTCTTTAGGGAGTTCGGCTTCAGTCCATTCGGCGATGAAGTCGGCCAAAACTTGCGACTTAATAGCTCGTCGTGGCTTATAGGTTATGTCGAACGGGAGGAGCTCAATGGCCCATTTGGCAATCCGGCCCGTCGCGTCGCGGTTGTTTATAATGTCATTAAGAGGTACTTCGGAGGTGCTACGTCTCGAGCTTGCGTTGGTTTTCCCCGAAGAGGAGAGGATGATGCAGCACAGTAGCGTAAGTATTTCCCTCAGTTTTTGAGAACCAAGGTATCAATCCAGTAGGAGGTCACGCGCAAGTCCCTCGTACCTGCACAACACGATAGCAACTCGCAACCAACGCTTAGGGGTTGTTAATCCCTTCACGGTCACTTACGAGAGTGAGATCTGATAGAGATAATATTTTTGGTATTTTTGATAGATAGATGCAAAGTAAAAGTAAAGGCAAAGTAAAAACAAAGCAAGTAAATAAAGTAATGGAGATTGATATGATGAGAATAGACCCGGGGGCCATAGGTTTCACTAGTGGCTTCTCTCAAGAGCATAAGTATTCTACGGTGGGTGAACAAATTACTGTTGAGCAATTGATAGAATCGAGCATAGTTATGAGGTTATCTAGGTATGATCATGTATATAGGCATCACGTCCGTGACAAGTAGATCGAAACGATTCTGCATCTACTACTATTACTCCACTCATCGACCGCTATCTAGCATGCATCTAGAGTATTAAGTTAAAAACAGAGTAACGCCTTAAGCAAGATGACATGATGTAGAGGAATAAATTCATGCAATATGGTAAATACCCCATCTTGTTATCCTTGATGGCAACAATACAATACGTGCCTTGCAACTCTTTCTGTCACTGAGTAAGGACACCGCAAGATTGAACCCAAAGCCATGCACTTCTCCCATTGCAAGAACTACCAATCTAATTGGCCAAACCAAACGGATAATTCGAAGAGACTTGCAAAGATAACTCAATCATACATAAAAGAATTCAGAGAAGAATAAAATATTATTCATAGATAAGATGGATCATAAACCCACAATTCATCGGTCTCAACAAACACACCGCAAAAAGAAGATTACATCGAATAGATCTCCACGAGAGAGGGGGAGAACATTGATTTTTTTTCAAAACTATGATATATTTTATAGCATTTTCGGAAACTATAGGACGTAATGCAAAAAAACCAAAACTAGTAGCCCGTCGGCCATCTTCTGGCTGAAGTAGTAGTTTTCGGCCACAGTTAGGCCGAAGTAGGGTTTTCGGCCAACACTTGACCGAAAAGTGGGGCACCTGGCCGAAAAGTTAGTTTTCGGTCAACTCTTGGCCGAAGTAGACTTTTTGGTCAAGTCTAGGCCGAAAAGTACTACTTCGGTCTCGTGTAGGCCGAAGTTGCATGGCTCATGCTGAAATGTATTTTCTCGCCACCCGTTTCCCGCCAACCCCTTCCCGCCACTCGTTTCTCGCCAACCCCTTCCCGCCATATGTTCCCACCACCCGTGTCCCGCCAATCCCTTCCCGCCTTATTTTCCCGCCAATCCCTTCCCGCCTTATTTCCCCGCCAACCCTTTCCCGCCATAACGCAGTTATTCTTTCCCGCCATTTTCTCCTCTATATCTATAAAACCCCCTTCAGCCGAAGGTGGATAAGCATTCCAGTGTAGTGTAGTCGAGATGTCCCATTATCCGTTCGATCGTAGTTTTCACCCTGGGATGAGCAGCACTCTTCTGAGTCTAGTTACCGATTTCAGGATGGACAATAGGATAGTTCCATGGGACGAACTCATCAGTAGTGACACCATAATGAATGAGTTGGCTCACCAATTACGTAGGTCTGGGTGGCCTAAAAGGACCTATGAGGAGGTACGTCAAGAACTTCTTAGGTTGCATGAAAGGTGGAAGAAGGTAGTGGAGCCGAAGAGTGAAACTTTCAGAAGGACTGCAGCAAAGAATACATTTTTATGGACTGAGGAGAGCGAGGACGACGAAGATATCTTCATGTCGCCGCTTCCGGGTTCTGCATCGTCGAAGGGCAAGAGTTCTGCATTGTCGAAAGGCAAGACTTCTGCATCCTCGAAGGGCAAGAGTTCTGCATCTAGCAAGGGCAAGAGTTCTGCATCGACGGAGGGCAAGAGGACCGCATCGTCGAAGGGCAAGAAGGCTGCATCAACGGAGGATGACGATGATGACTTCATGTAGTATGTAAGATGTATTCCAGTTGTACCGTTTCATTCAGATGTATTTGCATTATTAGTTTGTATTGTATTATTGTAGGGCATTATGTTCTATCTGAATTTCATTTTGTAGTATGTAAGATGTATTGCACAAGTTCAACTGGAATAAGAATGCGAATTAATAGTAATATGTCTCTCGCATACATAAAACAATATATGTCTCCTGATCAGATAGAAGGAAGTGCGATAGTAACACATACATGAAGCATGTCTCATACATAAATACTGACACACATATGCGAATAGTCTGAAACTAACATAGATAATGAGTCATACATAGATAGATAAGCATATCACTGCGGGGGACGGCGACGAGTCTGGGTCTTCCTCGGGCGAGGACCGGAAGGCGATAAGCGCTGAGGCGGTGGACGAGGCTCGCGATAACCACGACCATAGTTAACCTCGTCTGTCACGGTCTGTGTCTCCTGCGTCGGTGGTGGTGGTGGAGTGTGAAACACTGTCTGCGAGAAGCCATAAATGTTTGTAGCATGGTCATCATCCTCGCGGTCGCCCTCAAAGTAATCAGCACCACCACTAAGGATGGGTGACTGCTCTGAATGCATGAACAGTTGCGACTGGTTGCCGCCTGCGGTAAAGTAAAACATGTAAAATTGATACAAATGCATGAACGATTACTACTCTGTTGAAAAGAATGTAGTGAGTAGGGTTACCTAGTTCCATCTGCTGATGCCAGTAAGCGCTCCCTAGCTGTGAAGGAGGTGGCTCATGCCAGGAAGAGCTCCCTGGCTGTGAAGGAGGTGGCTCATGCCAGGAAGAGCTCCCTGGCTGTGAAGGAAGAGGTTCTTCACGGTGC